>NC_051851.1:161788689-162090225 GCF_905115235.1 Hermetia illucens
CAAGCTTATGTTGATGACTTAGTTGTGCTTGCTGTTGATCGGGATCTTGGAACGGTGTGTACGAATATACAACGTGCCGATTTGATAGACAGCTGGCGCCTCAGACATAGTCTGTCAGTTAATCCAAATAAAACCAAAATGGTATTATTCACAAAAAGGAGAAAACTGGATAGATGTTGCCTCCCTGAGATGAGGAGTACTACCTTCAACTCTCCGAAGAAGTGATATATCTGGGAGTCACTCTAGATAAAAAACTTCTTTGGAACAAACATGTAGAGGTAAAGATGAAACGAGCTCCCACAGCTTATGGGCTATGCACCTTTGCCTTGACATGGGGATTCAAGCCTCATGTGGCAATGTGGATATACGTTGCCATCATTAGGCCGATGTTCGTATATGCATCCGTAGTGTGGTGGCTTAAGGTGAGACAAAAAGGTTTTCACCGTAAACTAGCCGCACTGCAAGGAACTGTGGATCTGGGTATCACTGGTGCCATGAGCACGACATCCGGCGCAGCTCTAAAAGCATTACTCAATTTGCAGCCCTTGGATGTATTTATTCAAAGACCTACAATGAGAGCAGCTCATAGACTAAATTGATTAGATCTATGGGGAAGCAACCGCTGTGGAGGGCACATAGCATTGGAAGCGTTACTAGGAGGACTGAATCCAGTTCTTACAATGCCTTCCGATTCTCGTGTCCATACATCCATACATCTGTTTGGTAGAAGATATGAAGTTACCCTGAAGCGTAGAGAGGATTGGAAAGTCCCAAAGGAATGCGTGGCGGGATAGACGGAAATCGTCTACACCGATGGCTCAAAAACAGAAGAGGGTTCTGGAGCCGGATTCTACCTCTTGAATAAAAACACAATATGGGACAATATGCAACGGTTTTTCAAGCCGAAGCTTATGCGATCCTAAGGGCGGCAAACTGGGTGATTGAAGGGCAGGCGCATCGGAATTTGTAGTCTAGTGTAGCCAAGCTGCATTGAGGGCGTTGAGTAGTCCTTTGATCACCTCGAAAATCGTTGAGGAATGCAGCAACCGTTTGAACTCTATCTTTAGATTCAATACGGTGGAACTACTCTGGGTACCTGGTCACTGTGGCGTAGAGGGAAATGAAATCTCGGATGCTTTATCGAAAGAGGAGTCAATCTCCCCTATACCGGGACCGGAATCAGGAATTGGAGTGTCGGTAACATTGGCTAAGTCTGTTTTCAAAAAACTAGGAACAAGCTTCCCACAATGGCAGGTGGCAGAACCTAAATACTGCTTGACACATCAAACTTTTCCTGCCAGAACCAAACATGCGTACAGCAAAGTTTATTCTGTCGAAAAGCAGGAGGACTTGCAGGTGTATTGTGGGCATTCTGACAGGCCATAATTCACTATCTGGGCATATGTTCAGAATAGGAACTTCTCAAGATGATACGTGTCCCTCCTGTAATAAGGAAGCGGAACCACGGAGCATTTCCTATGTGAATGCCCCGCCTATGAACGCATCAGTTATCAGATCTTTATTGCGGATGTACTCCAGTTGTGATGGGTAGCATCAGATCCACTAACGGAAATCCTGCGATACGTTAACGAATCCGGAATATTCCATTAGACGGGGGTGTCCAACATGACCTGAGTGCTCAGAAGCTGTAGCTTCTCCCACACCATACACACACAAACACACACGCGGAGCTCAAAGACGTACTGCAGAAGGTGAAACCATGCGAAAAACGTAGCTGACGGTTCCAGAAATCTCGACTCCTGCACGCATGTCCCAATTAGGACGAACGCTCTCGGAGACCCCTGCAGCCTCCTTAAAAGGGCCTTAGGAGGTTCTTGAGTGAAGTCCACATAATTTCAACCCAGCCGTGGGAGGTACGCCAAAGCGAGTTTTCTTGGCCCCGACTACGATTGTGTACATCTAAAGAACCACCCCCGCCCAGGAAACTCATTTCTTTACTAAAGAGTTCTGGCAATCACAAAAGTATTTGTATGGATTTGTACCTCATCTTTCAGCCCATTTCTTCCATCACTATCAAGCGAAGCACCGGAGTCAAGTCAAGTGGTTATCTTCCAGATCAAATATATGTAAAACTATATTACCACATTCTGAAAATTTCTATCTGCCTTAAATTCATCATTAGAGTACGAAATTGTAATGCTCATATACAAGCTATAATAAATGTAGGACACGATACTAGAAGTTTTGGTGCGAATTCTACTATTATTAACCAAGTTATACACACTACACTCTAAGTTACCATACTTCGTCAATATAAATAAGTGTGAGTCGTGCACTCGTTGTTACATAGGAAAATCCCAAAAACTTTCATATTTAAAACGCTGAGTCTCTAGTTGATTCTGATTTGTTTGATTATCCAGGCAACAACTTTTCATTTCTCACCTTTCAATCAACCACCTTTGTGGAATTGAAAACAAATAGATACGAGCACTTAGTTTCAAGGCTTCAAAATCCTTCTCATCCTTTGTTCCTATTCCAACTAAGTAACTCTTTGCATTAATAAAACTCATAAAAACCCTAGATCCACAGCAACAGTAGCTGATTTCTACAAAGAATCCAGAGATTGATGTAGTATATCTTTATCTATTCATCTATTCTCGAACATGCATAAATCCTACAATTGAAAATCTGTCCACTCTCAGATCATAACAGACTTTTCCGTCCTTGCCATTAAAAAAGGGATGACCACTCAGCGCTGTACAAAAGAACACAACGGCAAGCATATTGATCTCATTAGTCGTCCTTTTGATATAAAACGCCTCCTCTAAATAAATTTATTACCACTAAAGACGTAAATTTTAAAATTTCCCGAGAAAATTAGAAGAACCAAGGAAGATTGATATGAATAAAAATGACAAGAAGAAAGTTGAAAATGGAAGCATTACATTTTCCCGGGACGACTAAAAAAGATACTTTCCAACCGAAAATCTCATTGTGTTCTAATTGCCAGATAGAATTATTAGATTTGTAGATTGTTTCGTTGTTAGCATTGATCGATTAGCTGAAATGATTCATGGCTGGATTAGGATATTACCGATGGGCTCCTTTAGGGGAGGAAATGGTCAGAGCTAATTTCGTTGGTTTAGGGGACGAATTATTGAAATTATTGTCAGGGCACAAAAATTAGATATATTGGGTTGGGAAAAAGAAATGTCGTATTTTGTCAATAGATGGCGACACTTAAACATTTCTTGTGTTGTACTTATCGCATGGCGGCCCGGTCTGATTATGCTTCAGGTTAAAGTTGCATAATTCGGCAAGTCCTCACACGAACTCCTCGTGGTAGCCGCTGGAAACAGTCTTCGGGCGGGCCAAGAGTGTGTAGGGCCGGGCTGGGAGTAGGCTCATCCAACTGACGAGGATCTGCTTGTCTGCTGGTCATGTGTTAGGGGCAAGTATCTGATGGGGAGATGCACTGAAGCAAAAGCCCGGGGATCGTCCTCCCTGCACCGGAGAAGGTGCTAATAGGACCCCAAACCAAGGCGGAACAGCATACGCCGAGGGCTGCGTGGCCAATGGGGAGCTTGGTCTTCAGTATGCGAACTCTGAATACCTTGGGCACCTTCAGTTTCAAATAAGACCCTTACCCTGGTGGCCGGGCCAGCCAGGGTGAACATTCTTCCCGGACTAGTCGTGGGACCAAGACATTGACTCAATTATCAAAAAAACAAAAACGACGATAGAAGAAGAGGGGGTGATGCCAGGCGCATCATCGGAGGACGAGCTGCTGGCCTCCAGCCAGGAGACAGCAGCCGTCGAGAGCAATACACTTGGTGCCAGCCATAGCACCGCTGTGCTCAAACCAACCGCAGGGACCTTCCGGAGCGAGGTGGCAGACGGACTAGTGGCTTCCAGCCTGGAACCCACTACCGTCAAGCTGGATGTAGCGAGTACCAGACATAGTACTCCTGACCCGAAACCCCCAGCGTCGGGGGATCTCTCGAAAGCGAAAACCGACAAGAACTGGAAACCGGCTAAGAAGCGAAGATCCACGGGTGTCCTGCTCAAGACCCAGTACCAGAAGGCCATGCATATTCTCAACAAGATTGCTAAGAATAAGGAGGCCGGTACTATCGAAGAGTGGGATGAAAAAGACCTTGCTAAATACCAGGCGATTGTTGATGAATACAATAGCAAACCCCTGGCTGACGAGCAGAAGGCGAAGCCCATCCCTCTAAAACGCAATCGACCTCAAGACGAGGTCGAGCAAGATAAGAAGCGGAGCAAAGTGGCCAAGAGCACAGACGCTAAGCGACATCCAAAGGAGATTATACAGCAACCGTCAGCCGGCGGGCCACGTACTGCGAAGCCCTTCAGCGACGTGCCCAGGAGTCACTTACATGTGGCGTTGGCGGATGGCAATGCTGCTAGCGGCATACTAACGCTGGAGGTGTGGACCAGTGTTGAGGCTAAGCTGCCGGGCATGGTCTATGAGCATCTCCTGGACACCGGAGGCAAACACCCGGGACTCACCCCCCACTTTGATTCATCTCAGGTGGTCCGTGGGTTCCACGTAATAGCTTGCATGGACCAGTTCTCTAAGGACTTTCTCGATTCGTGTGTCGCTAAGATCAGCGACGCCTGGGAGGACGATAAGCTCAAGATCATCCCTTACGACTAGATTCCCAGGAGACCGGTCGCTCGCATCTGGTTGCCGAAGATCCGCATGGAGAAGGACAAGCTCGTCCATTTCCTGCACTCGAAGTGCGCCTCGGCTAATCCACTCGTCTTCCTCTTAGAGGAAGACATCGACATCGCATCAATACAGGAGCCTTGGGTCGGAAGCAACCGAACCATCAAAGGGCTCCAAAGCAAATATTATAATTTATTCTACAGCACAGGAGACGCTGATCAGGATAGACCTAGAGCATGTATTCTTGCGTGGAAGAGTCTGCACGCTTTCCTGTGCCCGGATCTGTGTTCCAGTGACCTAGTTGTGGTCAAGCTGGAGCAGGCGGGGGCAGGGAACGTGTATATTTCCTCCGCTTACATGGCTCATGACCGATCAGCTCCACCAGAAGAACTACAACGTCTGATGAACACCATAAAAACAAAGAAAGCCAACCTGCTGATAGGCTACGACGCGAATCCAAGGCATACGCTTTGGGGCAGCTCCGAAATCAACGAAAGAGGTGAGTCATTCTTTGATTTTATTATTACTTCAAATCTATCGGTGTGTAACAGGGGCAGTACACTAACCTTCCATTTCCCCTGCTGGGAGAACTGTGACGGTTAGGAGGAGGTCCTTGATATCACCCTAATAACCGACAATGGGATTCTTAGGATGGAGGACTGGAGAGTGTCTGACCAGAGATCCTTCTCTGACCACAGTTGGATACTCTTCAGTCTAGATCTCGCTGTAGAGGTCTCCAAGCCCTTTAGAGACCCCAGGAGGATCGACTGGAGAAAGTTTAGTCAGGTAATTAAGAACAAACTCTCCGGTGCGCAAATTGGTAGGATTGGCACGACAGACGAACTGGAGTAAAAGGTCGGGGCTTTGGAGAAGGCATTTGATACCGCCTTTAAAGTCTCGGGCCCTACTAAGTACAGCAAAAAGACCCTGCCACCGTGGTGGAATGAAGATCTCTCGAATCTCAAGAAACTGACCAGAGAAATCTTCAACATCTGCTATAGGCAAAAATACTGGCAGCCATACAAGGACTGCCTGAAGAAGTACAAGTAGGCCATCAGCACCGCCAAGAGGCGGTCTTGGCTGAACTATTGTCAGAACATCGAAAGCACTAATGAATCCGCGAGGCTCAGTAAGATTCTGTCCAAGGAACATAAGAGCCCATCCTTCCTTAAAAAGTCGGAAGGCTCCTGGACGGAATCTTCTAGTGAAACCTTGGAGCCGCTAGTTCAAACGCACTTTCCCTCCAGCGGGGAGGACTGTGAGTCAGAACCTTGCTTGGAGGGTTTGCGGCAACCCCAGCTGCGCGAGACTATCAAATCGGTAATTATCGAGGATAGGATCGGCTGGGCTATAAACAGCTTCTCCGCATACCAGTCTCCAGGCCCAGATAGCATAATGCCAGTCATGCTACAGAAACAGCAGGAAAGGGTTGTGCCGTGGCTTGTTGAGATTTACCAGAGCTGCATCACTTTAGGATACGTACCGCAGTCCTGGAGGCGCGCACGAGTGGTTTTCATACCGAAAGCGGGCAGGCGCGGTCATGAGTCCGCGAAGGACTTTCGACCAATCAGCCTGACCTCTTTCGTGCTGGAGACACTAGAACGCGTCCTGGACATTCACTTAAGGACGATTATGGAGAGAACGCCTTTCTCTAGGTCCCAGCATGCCTACCTCAAAAATCCACAGAAATCACCCTTCACGAGGTAACTGGCACGGTTGAGCGATCGCTGCAGTACAAGCTGCTTGCTGCTTTCTTGGATATAGAGGGAGCTTTTAACAACGTCAGTACCAATGCCTTCAAGGAAGCCTTGACCGGTATTGGATTGGAGGGGTATCTCACGCATTGGATTATATCCATGCTAAGTACTAGGATAATCCAGTCGGATCTGGGAGGCAACCACTTGACCAGAGCTGTGAACAGAGGCACGCCCCAGGGTGGCGCCATCTCACAGGTGCTCTGGTTAATAGTAATGGACAAAATTTTACGCATATTGGACAGCAGCGGGGTGAAGTTGGTAGCGTATGCCGACGACTTGGTGATATTAGTATCAGGGATGTTTCTCTCCATTATGAGCGACATCATGGAAGGAGCGTTGCGAAAGGTGTGCCTGTGGGTCACAAGATGCGGACTCAGCATAAACCCAACCAAAACGCAAATGATGCTATTCACCACCAAGACAAGGATACCTGAATTCCATCTACCACGGCTGAATGAACAAAGATTGGTTCTTTCCTCTAATGTAAAGTAGCTCCTAAGCTAAATTGGAGGTTGAACATAGAACTGAGGGTTAAGAAGGCCTATATAGCCTTCTGTCCTGCAAGAGAACCTTTGCAAAGAAATGGGGTCTCCGGCCGAGGATGGTCCTCTGGATGTACACCACTGTAGTGCGTCCGATCCTAACGTACGGCTCTATTGTAGGCTTTGGAGAAAAAATACAATAGAACGAAGCTTAATAGGATTCAAAGAACCGCGTGTGCAGGTGCTACGGGGGCTCCGCAGTCCTTCCCAGCAGATGCTCTTAATGTACTCCTGCATCTCCTCCCCCTAGACCTCCACATCAAATATGTTGCAGCGTGCAGTGCCGTCAGTGTATTCCAAGCGGAAGTACTGGCGATATTGGAAGTCTGTCGATGGCTGGAGCGTGATTCGAGCCACAAGCGTAACATAGCCATTCTAATCGACAGCCAAGTGGCCATCAAGGCCTTGTATTCAACGACGATATCTTCCCGCTGGTGGTTTAGTGCAGAGACGCGCTCATCTGGGCGGCACGCTCAAGGTCACTCTCCTCCGGGTTCCCGGGCATAGAAACATAGAGGGGAATGAGCGGCTGATAGATTGACCAGGCAAGGCTCTGCTCTTGGTAGTCCCTCGGCGAATACAGTCGGTGTTCCGCTGGCGGCTGTCGGGGGCCGAGTATACTCGCATTACCTAGTAGTCGCGAGTCTGAGATGGCGAAGGCTTACAAGCTGTGACAAGTCAAGGAGAATTTGACCCGCTTATAACATAGCCCGATTACGAGAGCTCCTGTGCCAGATGCGTGCAAATGCATTCAAGATTATGGCGGTCTGCACGGGGCACTGACCCATAGGAGACCATGCCGATAGGCTCGGTATATGCTACAACACGCATTGCCGAAGCTGCGGAGAAGGAAGGGAAACCCTCATGCACTTTCTCTGCGATTGCCCAGCTCTGGCTAGAGTCAGGCTGCGGACACTGAGTAAACCATTCTTTGGGGACCTCAGAGAAATTTCTAGCTGCAGGGTCGGAGAGCTGCTAGCCTTCGTGAATGCTACGGGCAGGCTTTGAAGATCCGAGCCGGCTGGACTCTGCCTCCCCGCTCCCACAACAACAGTCACACTCTTAGGAGTTTGTGGCATCAAAACGGCGCACCAAAGCACTAATTGGGCTCCTCGGAGCGGCCACTGATACCTACCTACCTACTCCGGGTCATACTATACGGCGATTTGAAGACGACAATCTGTGCTACAAGCGTCTCTTTGACAATGTTGTGATCGTATGTTTCAGTCTCAAGTTATAGTGCGTCAAAGATGGAGTCCGCCAAGCAAGAAATTCGTCATATTTTACGTTTTCACTACCTGAGAGGTAAAAATGCAACGAAAGCGGCCGAAAAAATTTGTGAAGTTTATGGGTCCGATACTGTAACGATTCGCACAGCACAGCGTTGGTTCGATCGATTTCGTTCTGATGTAGTGGATGTCGAAAATGCACCGCGTACTGGTAGCGCATGCGTTGTAAATCGTCAAAATCATCCAAGTAGACCGGGATGTGAGCATTCGCTTGATTGGCCAGGAACTGACTGTAGACCATAAAATCGTTTGGAACCATTTGCAGAAGATTGGCTCCCAAAAAACTGGATGTTTGGGTGCCACACGAGTTGACGCAAAAAAATCTCTTGGACCGAATCAACGCCGGCGACGCACTGCTGAAACGGAACAAATTCGACCCATTTTTGAAGCGGATAGTGACGGGTGATGAAAAGTAGATCCCGGAGGATAACCTCAAGAAAAAGATCGTGGTCGAAGCGCAGCGAGCCGGCCCAAACCATCGCCAAGCCCAGATTGACGGCCAGGAAGGTTTTGCTGTGTGTTTGGTGGGATTGGAAGGGAATTATCCACTATGAGCTGCTCAAATATGGCCAGACCCTCAATTCGGTCCTCTGCTGTGAGCAACTCGACCGTTTGAAGCAGGTGATTGACCAGAAGTGGCCAGAATTGGTCAATAGGAATGGTGTTGTATTCCACCAGGGCAACGCTCGGCCTCACACATTTTTGATGACCCGCCAGAAGCTACGGGAGCTCGGATGGGATGTCCCATTGCACCCACCGTATAGTTCGGACCTCGTACCAAATGATTACCATCTCTTCCGGTCCATGCAAAACACTCTTGGTGCTACTAAGTTGGCCTCAAAAAAAGGGGTAGGGAAACTGGCTGTCTGATTTTTTTGTAAATAAGGAGGGGGGTTCTATTAGGGGTGCCAGGACGAAACGTGGATTGGTACCCACGATGAAGCATAAAACCTGGGAAATGCCTGCTTAACCAAAAGCTACACTAGCTCTACACCTCCACGTGGTGACCGCTGGGAGCTCTTTCGTAACGAAAAGCTGCTGGCGGAGTAGGATGAAGGTGAGTCTCCCGCGCCTAAAAACGGGACAAACTGTACCAACTAGTCCTCCAGGTTGGGGATTGGGTAGGACTGACAACCCTACACGGAAAACCGATGTTACGGAGCCACGAAAGGAGCCTCGGACAGGATGGACTTTACAACGACGCCTGGCAACGACAACGGATTAATGATTTGGGCATTTTCTCTTGGAACGTGCGCTCCCTGTACAGAGATAAAGCTGATGAGCAGCTAGCCGATACCCTGTCCCAATATAGGGCTGATATAACAGCGTTACAAGAGATACGATGGACAAGGACCGGTTTCCCAGAGAAGAGCCGCTACACCGTGTATTATAGCGGTCATCCAGTAAACCATGTGCTCGGAGTAGGTTTCTTAGTCAGCCAAAAAATGAAACCTGCTCTTATCGGCTTGAAAAATATAAGCGAACGGATGGAAAAACTGTTGGAATATGGACAACAGTTACACCATCTATTCATCGACTTTAAAGCCACCTATGATAGCATAGCCAGGGTAAAACTGTACACGGCCTTGAGAGAATTCGGTATCCCGACGAAATTAATAAGACTGACTTGGCTGACCCTGACCAATGTGTGAGGCCTGATAAAAGCAGCAGGATCACTCTCAAGACCATTCGACATCAACAACGGTCTACGACAAGGGGATGCCCTATCATGCGTCCTCTTTAACCTGGCCCTCGAGAAAGTGATCCGTGATGTTGAGGTAAATGCAAGAGGTACGATCCTCTTCAAGTCCACCCAACTACTGGCCTATGCTGACGATATCGACATCATGGGAAGAACCACCCGAGACGTACAAACTGCCTTCATCCAGATCGAGCAGGCGGTAATAGGCGCTTAATCTTGGGCTGCACATCAATGAACTCAAAGCAAAATATATGGTGGCAACGTCAGCACCGAAGACGAATCAACCAACAACATCAAACCGCACTGGTCAAACAGAAAGAATAAGGATAGGAGAATACAACTTTGAGACCGTTGACAATTTCTCCTATCTAGGGTCGAAAATCACAACCGATAACGGTTGTTGTCAGCCAACAGAGCATATTTCAGCTTACAAAGACTGTTCCGCTCGAAACCTCTCACCATAGGGTCAAAGCTCTTACTCTACAAGACTATGATCTTGCCAGTCCTCATGTATTCCTCGGAAGCTTGGGTTCTTAGCAAGAAAAATTGCGAACTCTTGACCGCGTTCGAGAGAAGAATCGTCTGAAGAATGTTTGGCACCCTACATGAGGATGGACGATTCCGTAGCCTACACAATGACGAAATCTATGAGCGGTTCCATGACCGTCTGGTTGTGGATAAAATCCGACTCAATGATTACGGTGGGCGGGTCACTTAATCCGTATGAATGAGGATGATCCCGCCCGAAAAGTCTAGAAGGGCAATATCTATGGTAGAAAAAGAAGACGAGGCAGACCCTGCATAAGATGAAGCGATGGCGTAGGTCAGGACGCCAGACGGCTTTTAGGGATATCGAATTGGTGGACCTCGGCGCAAAACCGGGTTGTCTGGAGTTCCTTATTAAGGCAGGCCTAGACCGGATACCGGTTGTTGCGCCGGTGATGATGATAATGTTATTAGGGGAAGGGGGGGGGGGGGGGTGGGAGAAGGAGTGAAGCTGCCTTCTAAATGGCAACAAGTTTGCGAACAAAACGGCGCATATTTGACTTAAATCGGATAATTCTAAGTATATTAAATAAAGCGTCAAATTTCGATCACAAATACGACATTTCTTTTTCCCAACCCAATATAATTTAATTCTTTCATATTTGCGAGTCAAAAGTCTATCTTAAATGTTTAGAAAGTAGAAGACTGAAACTCCCAGGATTGATACCTTCTCCGAGAAAGTTTATTAGAACAAAGGGGTTCGGTCCATTTCCATATTAAAACGAAAACTGATTCTTCGCTTTTGTCCTTCCACGATCGATATCTCAAGTAAAACAGAACAAGATCAAGTTGTGAAACCATTAAAATATTGCTAAGGGCATACTCCCCAATTTGCAAGATTCAAACGCTTAGCATTTCGTCGAATAATCGAATTTCACCTTCCCCAACTGACTTTATGTGGGCAAATATTACATTCAGTCATCTGAATGAAACCACTCAATTTGAATATTCCCATCCAAGGATATTTCAAACAATATCGAGCTATTCATGAAACGAATACGGATCGCATGTCTTCGTGACTCCTTTTACATTGTATGCACAATACTTCCGTTACAATAGGGACGGGTAGTGTTGAAGCTATTTGACTTATCCTGGAGTCTCACATGCACCATTATTCCTCCCGCTCATTCCCTATTCGGGTACAATGAAGGAAGCGTTTTTATGCAAACATTCTGTGCGCTACTCCACCCTAATTGGATGCAATAGCATGCAATCAATCGAATCAAAATAAAACCCAACGGAAGACCAGACCACCCGGGCTCCTTCATTCTAGCCCTCCGAGCTCAGTCAATACCCTTATTGTTCTCCCTCCCCCATGCACTCAGAACATTAAATAAAACGATTCTACATAGACGTACGGGGCACACACATTCAGCTGTTTGAACTGGAGGGAATGAACCAACTGAGATGTGGAAAAATTGCATCGGGCCCCTGCCAACCCTTTTTCAGTTGAATGCATATGTACCCATTCCGAATGCCTCGCTATCATCCCCAAGCCCAAGCCGTATCCTGGGCCTGAGTAAAAAGCGTGGAAACTAGCACATGAGGAGTGGATAGAAAGGATCAGTCTATTAGACTATGAATTATTGAACAAAAGGGAATATGGAGAAAAGAAAGTTTTCGAGTTTGATATGCTGCTCTGAATGGAAACATCTGAGAACTCGACGTAGCCTAAAATGTTTTCCAGTGACTCCTGGCCCCGTACAACTCCGCTGCATAATCAATCGATGGGTGAACGGTTCGTCGTGGCTGAAGGGACTCAATCACGTTTAAAGTGAAATTGCAAATGGAATTCAGACAAAACAACCCCCACTGGAGAATACGGTTCAGTTGCATTCAATCAATTAAGTAGTGAAGGGAAATTAGGAGCTCGCAGTGGTCGCCTTTGTACACATGCAGTTAACGTTTGATATGGCAGAATTAAGGACCTTCATTATCATAATCAATATTACCAACGACACTATTATTGGGATTGTTATGAGAGCCAAACAGACCGATTAAAGCCAATAATAGATTACACATTTGGGGTCCTGGCCGACCAGGACGCTTTGTCACAAATAAATCCCCAATCTATAATAATCGGCCAGAGGCAGCAAGTGGGCGTAAGTAATAAGTGAGTGATAGCTTCGAGTAGGTGATGATATCTCGCATACTACGGTCGTTGACTTTACCACCCATCCATCCACTTGCTTCACACGGTGGCACCTATTAGATTGAATTCAGCCAACGCTGATTCCTATGCGTTAGGGGATTGAAGTCCGTAGAGATTCTACGTCCAACAACTGGAGATAATCCTCCGATGACTTGGTCATTGGCATGCTATCGAGAATGTTGCTCCACCTGTGCTGGATGATAGGAAATTCAGATATGATGATTCCGCATCAAATCGAAGTTATCTGTTAAGAGGCATGCAAGGCAATAAAAACTAAGGAGGAAGGAATAGAGAGTATACAACTGTAGAAATTGCGGCAAAGAGAATGGATATAATTGCCCAAATGGGTATAAGTATCACATGCATAGATATAGCACATCTTTTTCCCCCATTAAGGGTGTCATAGTCTGACTATACCTTTAAATAAATTTTCCTTTGAATATGTTTAACATTACGTCGTGCTTCCTGCGCCTCATCAGTTTGTACTGAATCGATGGTCCACACAATTCCCTCTCACACATTCCGCTGGTCCCAGTGCGGGAGGAGCTTTCGTCCAGGGAGTGCTTCCGTCGGGCAATCTGCTTATTCTGCGCTTTCAAACTTGCGATACTCTAGCTTCGCTTATGAAGTTAGGCATCCTCCTCCTTCAATCACCTCGGTTCGGCAAGATCACCACACTTTAGGCTTGTTACGTGCCAACATACTCGATCTCAGTTGAAATGAGGATCTTTTGTTTGGCGACATCATACTGCCATTGGCGGGTCCATAAATCAGGGGGCAAAATGAATGAATTGAATGGTCGACCGACCGACCCGCCCCCGCATTACACCCTCCATCTTGAAGCTACTTAATATCCGTATTGTGTATACTTCCTGATGAAGATAAACGCCAACAGAACCAAGGTTCTCAGTCCGATAGATCATCGCATTCTCCCTATTTGGATTAATGGGCATAACATCGAAAGCATTGATCAATACGCCACTTTTCCTCCCATACCCCTGGATGAGGTATTATTTCCCGGGGAGGGCTTCAATCTAGACCAGCACGATTAAATTAGGTATCTGCTGCGGTTCGACTCCAGCTCCCGGAACTATTCTTGTACCACAGTTATTGTTGCATATACCGGGCTCCAATTTACTTCTGATCTAACCACCAGCTTATGGGTCCAGTGTCCTTTCCATAAATTATCCCACCGTTGTTGTATAGCCCCTTCCGAAGAGCTTTTCGAAAGTGCACAGCCACATCGACTCTCTGGTAGAAACGGTACTCCTCATCCGCTAGAAAATATAGGGAAATCATTCTCGCGATGTTGCACATTGCCTCACCCGATATTGGCCTACATGCGCTGCACATCTTCAACACGATTGGCTGGTATACGGAACTCACCCTTCTCCCATTTCCTAGAGATTTTTGCTTCCTTTTCTCGCGCATAGTCCATGTGTCAAACTTGAATTTATCTAACTTCGCTTATGAAGTTAAACGTCCTCCTCCTTCAATGATTTCGGTTAGGCAAGATCATCACACTTTAAGGCTTATTACGCAGCTACATACTCGATCTCAGTTGAAATCAGGCCCATTTGTTTGGCAACACCATGTTTATATTACGGGGTCCATAAATCATGGGGTATATCCTGCCGATGCTCCTTTCTTGAATTCTTGAATAGTTGACTGACCCACAAACCCCCCCCCCGCATTTGCCCCATTCATCTTGAAGTTCCCTACTCTACTCAGAATCCGTATTGTGTTTACTTCCTGGTGAAGATAAACGCCAACAGGACCAAAGTTCTCAGTCCCATAGGTCATCGCACTCTCCCTATTTGGATTAATGGCCATTACATCGAAGGCATTGATCAATGCACCACTTTTGCTCCCATATCCCTGCGTGAGGTATTACTTCACGGAGTGGGCTTCAATCTAGACCAGCACAATTAAATCAGGCATCTGTCGCGGTTCGGTTCCAGTTCCCGTAGCTATTCTTGCACTGCAGTTATTGTTGCATATACCGGGCTCCAATTTACTTCCAATCTAACCATCTCGTCCACGAGATTATAAGGTCCGACAACTACCCTGAGAGTGTACCTACTTCTTTCACCCGCATTTCTTGGACAATGCAACATAATATGCTTCGAGTCCTGAAGCGAGACATTCATTGCAGTCGGGGGACTCACCTAATCCGAAGCGATTCTAGTCTTTCTTGATTCCACCATTTCCTGTAAAAAAACTGTGTTAGAAGCTTATTCAGTTATCCGTTTTCACGCCTGGCCCAACTCTCAATACGTGGGATCAGTGCATGGGGCCAGCCGCCGTTCCCTGAATTATCCTATCATTGTTGCCATCTCCTGTAAAGCCCCTTCCTAGGAACTTTTCGAATGTCCGGAGCCAAATCGACTCTCTGGTAGAGACAGTACTACTCATCCGCGAGACATTCTCGCGATATCACACATTGCCTCACCCGATATTGTCCTATATTCGCTGAATATCTTCAACATGATTGGCTGATATATGGAACTCACCCTTCTCCCACTCATTGCGTCATCCAGTGCTCCGTTTTCGACAGGAGCCGCATATAGCAGGGTAGATTTCACCTTGCCTGCTATAAATAGGAGGTGACTATATTTTGGCCTCCAATTATAAACATCATTGCTCAAAGGTCGTTAGTGACTTTTAGCGGTCACTTGCGATACGGGATGTGACATCTCCGAGGTCCCCGAGTAAATAGTTCTGACCACCTAGCTGGCAGTATACCTGCGTCCTAGGTAGTAGCCTTGAGAAAGCTTCTTGCCGAGCGAACGGCGAATGACCGGTACATGTCGGGATACATTCGGAGTCTCTGGACCCATCGACAACTCTCTGTCGACGTCGATGAGAGCGTAGCTCTTCCAAGGTGGTAGTTGTGACATGTATCAGGAGCCAACCCCTTCGGGACCCTGGTGGGGTAGTGTGCATTGAACCGGTGTTAGTAGACCGCGATGCTCCGAGCGAGGGGCTGATTCGTCCGTGAATTCCGGGATCAGCTAAGCGTAGGTCAGGCCTGAGGGAACTGGGGAAGGGGCTGTGTCCCCGAGGGTACAGCCGTTCCTGACTATTGCGGCCCGCTTCCTTGCACACGATGCGCTGGTGAGTTTTCCATGTAGCACAAAAAAGTCGTTCACCGCAGCGATCAACGAAAGAAGTTGACATACCCGATATGACACTGGGACGCCGAAATAAAGAGGAAGCCTTATCAAGTGGCGTGACTGACCGCGCGGATATGCAACTCCAATACCTTGTAATGCCCCTGTTCCGAAACAAAGCCCAGTCAGAATCGCTAGTCCTGAGCAGATGGATTCAGACACAAACCGAGTGCAAGTGCAGTCGACCGTCCTAGCTAGAGCCGAAGAGGAAAGGCTCATCAGAAAATGCGCAGCAGTGCTGAAGCGTATGCAGTCGGCAACATTCCTCCAGAGGAACGTCAGCAAAGGCGTTAAAAACGGGCTGATGAAACTGAAGAAACTATTGGATCGCATCTCCTTCTACAGGCGGACGTGGAGAGCAGCGAAAGACGATTGGAGAGCACGAACAGCCGCACTCCCCGCTGAGAACGCTGTTTGCGTCAAACGGACCGAAGACAGCCCACTGCAAAGCGAACTGAGGAAAAAGCGGAAAAGGGATGACGTGCCTGAAGGAGACTTTATCGAAGTAGTTTCCAGGGCCTAAAAAAAGAAGGCGAAGAAGGAAAAAAGAAAACAACTGACTATACCGCCAGAGACAAAGAGGCTGCAAACTAAAAGTCAGGAGCAGAAAAGACAAGGAAACGAAGAAGGACTATACCGTCGGCTCTGCTCATTAAGCCGCCGGAAAGGAAGACATTTTCGGAAGTTCTTAGTGAAATCCGCTCTGGAGGACGCCGAGTCGAGGGCGGAGGGATGAATCCTTGTAAGCGGTGATTTTAACACCAGGGCCTTTGAATGGGGCATGCCTCAGTCGGACTCCAGAGGGAAACGATTTCTGGAAATGGTGGCGAGAACCGGGTTCGTAGTTTTAAACACCGTATCCACGCCAACTTTTCGGCGTCCAGGCTGTGAAGGAAGCATTCTTGACATCACTTATGTGTCGGAATCTCTGGAATCATCGGTGGACGGGTGGAAAGTCTTAGAAGACTTCTCGGCAAGTGATCACAAGCACATTGCGTTCGAAGGGGTTGACGCTACTTACCGGCGAGCACCAACGTCACGCTCCCCTTGCCTGTGGAATGTCGCGAGGGTGAACATCGGGAAGTTCGTCGAAGCTCTTGCAGCAGGCAGAGCCGCGCTGGAGGGCGCTCCGGAGGATGGTAGCGTCGCACCTGACACAGTCGTTAATTCAATGATGAACCTGATAACGACGCCGTACGAGGCTTCCACGGGTCGGAGAGGCCCCAGCCGCGACAAGACTTCTATGTACTGGTGGATGGCAGAAATTGCCGATTTACAGAGGGAGTGCCATAAGCTCTACCGCCAATGAAGAGGTATGCGCCATAAAGGCACAGAATAGATCAGCAAAAAGGAGACTCCGCAGCGCTATAAATAAAAGTAAAGCCCGCAGCTGGCAGAACCTTGTCAACGAGGCGAATGAGGACTCGTGAGGACTTGGCTATAAGCTTGTCACCCGGAAAATCCAGGCTCTGCGGAGTCCCTGCATACTAAGTACCGACCAGATGGACCGCATTGTACAAGCGTTGTCCCCCAGAAATGTTGTACGGGTTGATGTCAATAGCGCGGAAAGCGTCGAGGATTGCCCCCTTTTCACAATGAGAGAGCTCGAAGGAGCGTAAAATTGATAGACCAGTATCTTACTCCAAATTTTAATTTTCACTTTTCAGTGTAGATATATATTTCGTGAACAACTTACCCCCCTCATCAGTACCAAGCTAGCTAGCTATCTACACGGAAAGGTAAAAATTGTAGTTTGGAGTAAGTTACTGGTCTGTCAATCGAAGGAGCCGTTCTCACTATGAAAAACAAGATGATGGCTTCCCGACAGAAGTTTATAAACTGGTGTCCGCCAAAGACCAGAATTGCTTCTTCAGGCGTTCAACGCTTGCTTGAAGGAGGGCATTTTTCCTTGTCGCTGGAAAGTGGCCAGACTCGCGCTGATCAGCAAGGGTAAAGGAGACCCGGAGCTCCCGTTTGCATACCGACCGCTGTGTATGCTTGACACGGCCAGAAAAGTGCTCGAGAAACTCATCAGGAGCACAGCATTGTCAGAGAGATTCTGAGGAGCGCTGACAGATGGAGTCATGCTGCGCATTACGCACAGGTTCTTCTTGTTGCGAAAAAGATTGGGCTCCTCCTGTGGAGGGACCAGATGACAAGGGGCACCCTGAATTAACAACTACCTTCCTCGTCTCCCCTCCCACTGGGGAAAGGAATTCTCTGACTTTTAGACTCCCTAAGCTTGTCTGAGCTCAAATCGAAAGACTCACGCGAGATTGCTTGGTATACTAAGGCCGACCGGGCGTTTGAAACTGTCAAACAACAGCTTGTTGATGCAACACTATTGGCATTTCCTCGGCCAGATGCACCCCTAGCCTTGTTTGTGGATGCCTCAGACACAGAGGGAGACGCCGCTCTATACCGACAAGGAAATTAAACTTGGCAACCATTGAGCTTCCTTTCGAAACAACTCAACCCAGCTCAACGTAACTACATTGCTTACGATCGTTAGTTACTCGCCGAGTACCTGTTCATTAAATACTCCTGCCGTTCACCGTGTTCATGGATCATAAGCCCCTTACTTCTGGCCGTCCATTAAAAAGGACGTAAACTTTTGGGCCAGACAATGCGTGACAGAAGTGTAAGATCCATAAGGACGTAAAAAAGGAAGTAGGCGTATTCCCTCGGTCACGGATATAAATATTGGACACCCATACCATCCGTAGTCCAATGGGAACGTTGGCACGGGACACCTTGACCCGAGAACTTAAGACATGCTCGCAGGACTTCATTAGGGTGGACACTCCTCGGATGCCGCTGTACCCACCTTATGAGGTCCCTTTAAGGTCCTCTAGCGACGGCAGCACTCCTGCAAGCTCGATGTTCGGGACCGAGCTGAAGCCCTTTACCGGATCGGGGGACGCTCCAAACAAACGTCCGCGGTGAACCCAGGATGCACCGAGGGCAGAATCGCAGTCTGCAAGGAGGAGGCATGCAAGTAATTTGTACGCTCTTGTGAAAAAACAAAAGCTTCCATCATTTTCAAACGAAACTCAAAGTATAAAATATTTCAAAGTTTCTAACTGGAGGCCTCGTGGCTATCAAAGTCTCACTGGAGACTAGGGGAGAATTCATCGGGATACTTCCGAGGAGATGACGCGCCGATTCAGCTGAAAGTAGTCTTTAAACTGACGAGAGTTTTTGTGAGAAAGGTGCTACCACTTCTCCTCGACTGCAATGCCAACGGCCACTATTGTATTTAGGGAAGCGGCGACACCAATCGTGAAGGTGAATACCTTTTTGAATGCATGCTTAGCAACAAGCTAGAAATAGGTTTTTTTGTTCGTAGACAGAGGTGAAAAATCTTAGAAAAACCCCGGCGTTGATGCGACGGAGCTAAAGCGGGTGCGTGAGGGATTCGCACCCTCTAAAAATCATCCCCGGTCGCTCCAGTCCCAGCCCTGGGGGACCACTATTTAAGTATTACTTCGCGAGGTAGGTTTGCCCTTAGGAACTTGTCCTTCTCCTCCTTTCGGCTTGCCTCCTTCAGCAACTCCTCCTGTCTTTCCACAATTACGGAGGAACCCATAAGCCAGTTCTCTTTGGACCTCAGCTTCTCCGCAACTAAGTTCTCCCGGCTCACGTTCTTACCCAAAAGTTAGTATGTTCCTCCTCTCTATTGCGAACATCACATGCCCCGGATCCTCTGGTATGGGACCGCATCTAGGACAATTCAGGGAGTCATCCAACCCAAAACGGCGCAGATACTGCCTTAGCAACCACCGTGTCCCAAGACGAACTGGGTAACCTCTATCCATTTTAGTCAGAGCCACACCGATTTAATAGTAATTACATTGCCTGGTGGTGTTACTCAACGTATTCCCAGAGACGCCCAGCTATTACATGCCCATTTAGACTATAGTGACCCTTCTCTCCTCCCCTCCAAAACAGCCTTGGGACTATCTTTGACGGGGAAGCAGATGTATCGTCTAAACCCTAATTATTCGCAACTGCAACGGAAGAATTCCAATGTATCTAAAGTATGCAATCAGCAATAGCAACGGCGAATTTGATGTTACATTGAAAATGAGTCAAACCAATCAGGAGGACCATAATTAACTCACCTACTCCCTTCCTTCAATGTTTCGAACTTACTCTAACAATAGTCCTTCATCCTCTTTGAACAGGACAGCAATTCAGTCTATGAATGTTATTCTACACCCTCCAGCACATTCCATCATTACTGCCTAAATATCGAAAGACCTATGTCGAAACCATTACGAAATCACCATTATCCCTATTAATATGCTAATATCCGATATGTGTCCAGTGTTTGTTTCAAAATCACTTACCAGATTTCACTTGAACGTATCCCGACTAAGTCCGTCTTAACTACGAGAGCTCTTTTCAATTCGACATGAAATAGTTCAATATTCGATTTCATCCCCAATATGGACCTGCTATGTAAGCATGTATAGGAGCTTCCCGACAATCCCTTCACATTTTATCGCTACGTCCAACTCTATAGCATTGCAGTAATCCCAAAACACTGACCGGCCATTACCTCATCTGATCGGGCTAAGAGGGAGCAACAACAGCAAGGAGCCTCCTCGATGCTGGTGAACTTGCATTCATATCCAATTCATAAAGTCATCCAATATCCAAGGCTTTCAAGTCCTTTTCACTTAGTCGTTTTCATGTCTGCGCTGTCTTGAGTAGTTACAGGTTACCGAGTTTACAGGTGAGGTCGTACGGGGATTTTTAAAATACCTTGTCAAATTCTATAACGTGAAATATAGAGTCTAAGCTCTCACTCGGCCCCACTAGCTACTCTATAACTTCCATCTGCTTTACAACCGTCCTACATATATCAAAGAGCCTAAAGATAGCGATGCCTTCTCTAGCCAGGCAGCGAAGAAAAGGAAGAAATTGAAAAAATCGACAACGTGCCTCATAAATCATACATGAGGCCACCACGGAACGGAAGGATCCCTACCCATGCACAGGATGTATGTGATATTAAATCGCAGGAAACTTCTGGCCACACATTCAGGCCGTCAGCAATGGCCGGGTGAGTGGGCACACGTTGACTTTTTCATTTCCAACTCCACCACTCCATCCGATCCGTCCGACTTATATCATTTTGGGGCTCGGAAATCCTTACTCTGAGTCAAGTACTATAAGCGAAAACACTTAAATATTAATATCGGGATGACACCTTGGTGGGAATTTTCGGAAGGATGAAAAGTGCCGGGCCGGCAGGTGTACATCCATTCCTTGTAATTATTACGGTTGCTGTTGTAACGGTATACTCACAACTCTCAGCTCAGCATCGCCGATTACCTAATAATCCACTCTTAATCCTTCGTGCAAAAAGCATCGGAATCGGCCCAAGCTCCGGGAGCTGGCGTAGAGGCAGCCCAGCATCCTAGTGTATGATATATGGGGACCCTAATCCATAGACCTTACCTGGTCTCTTCCAATGCGCTCACCACATCCACCTTCCTAAAAAGCGGAAAGCACTGTCCACGGATACTGGGAGTTCCATCCGAAGCTGGGATTGTAAGCAGCAACAGATGCAATCTGACGGGCTCCCGCCCCTGACCGTCCCCGGGAACCTTCCAGGACGACTTGAGCTGCGGCACTTGAACCTCCACCGATATTAGAATCGAGAATGTGATGTCGTCGGAACATGTCCTGGCGTATTCATCGCTCGCTTTACGGTTTACGGCCGGGCTCTGTAGTCTTCCGTTCATTTTGTCTCCCCATAATACACGGAGATATTGCGCATCGCTTTTCAAACATTCCCGTTCACAATATTCCAAAGGATATCATCAAATATTTATTTGGTTGTTACAATTGTGAAGTAGTATCCAGTGCTATCTGCTTCCGTGTTCAACGATGACTATCCAATAATATAGAGGAGATGACTACAGGTCCGGGTTCATTATAAGTTATGAGAGGTTTCTGTAGGATTTGTGTCCGGATGCGATGGAATTGTTGTTGGGGGTATTACTCTGTGGATCCGTAATGATTTTAGTATGCAGTGCAGGGAGGTCGTCAGTGGAAGCAGAGGGCACGGCTGGTTATGTCATCCATAATATTTACACGCAATTTTCTGATGATCCTCTTAATGTTATTATTTCGGTATTGAAGGAAACTGGTCGGTCAGCTTCCGGTCTGGGAGTGCGCCATTCGATGGAGCTATTTACAGGACAACAGGCCATTTGCGTATTCTGGGACGAATAGCTTTAATTAACTCCGGCAAATTCTAGCTCGCATGACTTCCCTTTAACGTATCCTTTCGTGCGAAAGCAACTTCAGACGTTCAATATCTATGCAGCCAGGATTCAAATGACTTTACCCTGACTAGACCGAAGTGAAATCAAACGGATGCGTAGGGAACATCATTATAGCGCTCTTATCGTCAGAACTAGATTCATTAAAATGTTTTCAAGAGTGGCAGTCTGCCTCCCAGGGGAACAGGTGCACATAAGCCTTGTCGCGGTTGCACTACACTCGTCCTTTTAGAGAGATCGTTCACCTCGGATTCCCGTTGCACTTTTCCAGATAGGATAATTACATGCCCGATATCACATCAAGATTCTGTATCGTTTTGATGGGAGTCATCTAATGGAAGTGCTGTAAGTGGGTCATCGGATCTGGAAATGGCGTGAGTGCACTAGAATGCAACCGAGCTTGGGCTTTTAATATTTCGCTGCTGCCTGCATTTTTCGACACTAATTGCTAAATTGTTCTGGGTGTTTGGTTAAAAGGGACAGGAACTTCGGGAAGGCTCTTTCGTTATTGAAGGGTCTTGACTCTAGAGGAATTTTAGGGTTAACTCCACATTCTCTTGAAGATATGTAGTGACTTTTAGGAGACCTAGACTTATAATTGAAGAAGCATTGAGACATCACCTTTCCAGGTGCAAAGCCCACACTTAACTATTTGACAGTACCCAGTAGGATGGTCAGTAAATTTTGCACATTAAACCAGCCTCAGGGGTCGTCAGCGACCTTTAAAGGGTTGCTTACAACACGGGATGTGACGTCTCCGAGGTGCCTGAGTAAGTAGTTCTGACCCCCCGCTGGCAGTATTCCTGCCTTGAGAAAGGCTCTCGGTGAAGAGCGAACCCCGAATGACCGGTACACGCCGGGACACACTAAGAGTCCTCGGAGCCGTCGAAAGCTCTCTGCCGTGAATTCTGGGATCAGCTAAGCGTAGGTCAGGCCTCAGGGAACTGGGGTAGGGGCTGTGTCCCCTTGCACTCGATGGGCTAGTGAGTTTTCCATGGAAAATGAACCAAAACCAACAAAACAGATCGACCAAATAGCAGGAGAGAGCTGAGTGCGTTTGGGCGGAACAAAAAATTCGTCGTTCGCCGCAGCGATCAGCGAAAGCAGCAGCGGGGGCTGACATACACGATGTGACACCGGGACACCCAAATAAAGAGGAAGCCTTATCAGGCGCGGCTGACGGTGGGGAGAAGGCAACTCCAAAACCCTGTAGTGCCCCTGTTCCGAGAAAAGCCTAGTCAAAATCACTAGTCCTAAGCAGGTGGAGTCAGATACGAACTGAGTGGAAGTGCAGTCGACTGTCCTAGCTAGAGCCGAAGAGGAAAGGCTCATCAGGAAATGCGCGGAAATGGTGGAAATTATGCGGTCAGCAATGTTCCTCCAGGCGGACGTGGAGGCCAGCGGAAATCTGCTGATAATGCTGCTTGTGCCAAAGGGACCGCAGATAGCCCACTTCAAAGTGAACTGGGGAAAAGGCAGAAAGAGGACGACGTGCCTGAATGAAACTTTATTCAAGTAGTTTGCAGGGCCCAAAAAAATAAGGTGAAGAAGGATAAAGGAAACAACTGACTACGCCGCCAGAGGCCCGTCTGTCCGAAGACAAAGAGACTGCAAACCAAAAACCAGAAAAGACGAGGCAACGAAGAAGGACTAGACCGTCGGCTCTGTTCGTTAAGCCGATGGAAGGCAAGACATTCGTGGAAGTCCTTAGTGAAATCCGCTGAAGGATGAAGCCCGAATACAACGGAGCAGAAGTGTCTTTCATACGGAAAACAAAGGGTGGCCGAGTCCTCGTCGAACTAGGTCCGATGGTCAAGGGGTTTTTGGGGGAGAACGCTCTTTTTTCCAGCCCAGAGCTTATGTGCTCTCTTGAAATCCGAAATCTTGACTGACGATAAAGCATGAATGTCCAGAGGTAATCAATGCCCGGATAGGTATTACCTCTGTAAATGCTCGAGGCCAAAAACTCATCGTGGTTCAAGCCCCCGAGCAATATGTGAGGAAATTATTTAGCAGCGGTCAAATCAAAATTGAATCGCTAGTATGCAGGGTACGAATGCGGATAGTCCCTAAGAAGGACTAAAGGTATCTAGACTATGAACACACGTCAGCAACTTGCAAAGGACCGGACAAAACAACAGCATGCCGGAGATACGACCAGGTAGGTTACCTGCAATGAAAGCGAAAGTGGCGTTCTGTGCAGGGATAGTGGCGCGTCTGGTGAGAGTTTCGCACACACTGTGGAATCGGGACGGTGCCCAATCTTTAGAGCGGAACTGGAAAAGGCTAGGGCACGAATGGCATGATCCGAATTTTACAAATTAACATGCACTGTAGTGCAACCGCTCACCAGTTGCTAGCGCAGTTCGCTGCGGAGATAAATGCTGATCTAGTGCTAATCAGCGAGCGGTACCGAAAAATCGACCCGGCTGTATGGCATCTCGACTTATCGGACACCGCCGCTATCTGGGGTCGGAGCGACGTTCGACTTCGTATTCTCGCCCAAGGACGAGGGAATTGGTTCGTCTGAATTCGGTGTTTAAGGATAACGTTTTTTAGCGTTTACCTGACGTCGAATGAGACGATGCCTGACTTTCGGTACCGGTTTGATGCTCTAGAGAACTTCGTTCATTTGGAGGACCAGTTGGTACAATTTGTTCCGTTTTTAGTCGCGGGAGACTTCTCCATCTGCAACTTTTCGTTAAGAAAGTTCTCCCAGCGGTCACCATGTGGAGGTGGAGATAGGGTTGGGTAGTAAAGCTGTTGCTGTTGGTTCAGCAGGCGTTTCCCAGGTTTTATGCTCCACCGTGGGTGGCAATCCACGTTTCGCCCTGGGACTTATACCACCCTTTGACCACCTAACCTAACCAAGCCTTAACAACACTGATTGCTTCGCTTGAGTGCAACTCAGCATCCTCGAAATTCTTTGCGACCACAACCAGTGTTATATCATCGACGTAATCCACCACCGTGGCCTCCTCCGTAACCGGACGGCTAAGTACATTATTATACATGATGTTCCACAGTAGTGGGCCCAGTACAGAACCCTGTCGGACACGCGCGAAGTCAACGTACTCCTTGGGTCAATCATCGGTATTATACCAGAGTGTTCGCTCATGCAAGTGGCTATCGATAATAGCGGCGAGGTAGATGGGAACACCAATCGTCGCCAGAGACTTTCATATAAGGTTCCAATTGGCTGAGTTGAATGCATTCCTCACATCCATGGTCACCACCACACAATATTCCCTGGTACAACCCCTTCCGTGAATTGCATTTTCGGCCAAGCCAGTAACCATTTTGATACCATCAATGGTTGATCTGGCTTTACAGAACCCATACTGCCTATCTGAAAGGCCCCCTTGGTTCTCGACGACTGGGAGTAATCTATTATAAATAATCCGCTCCAGCATTTTCCTCATAGTGTCTAGAAGACATATGGGTCTATAGGAGGACGATTCCCTTAGCGGTAGTGTGCCTTAAGCAGCAGCACCAGTTTCTGATGCTTCCACGGTGCAGGAAAGATACTCCCGGGCATTCACGTTTCGAGCAGCTCCGCCAGATATGTTGCCTACATTTGCCGGCAAGTTTGAGGGCCTTATTTGGTATGCCGTCTAAACCCGGGGCTTTGCTGTCGCCTATTCAACTGCAGACATCTAGCAGCTCGTCCTTGGTGACTGGTGGAATCGGCGCCACATTCAGGGGACGCTGGAAAGTATCAGTCCCCCCTCTTGCTAGGGAAATAACCCCTGGATTATTTTCAAGAAGAGCATAGGGCACGTGATCTGCGGAGATGATCGGCCTCTGAATCGTACTGTCACGATTTTATAGGCGCTATCCCACGGATTTATGTCCGCTTACAAAGAGGTCCTCTTACTCCGCTGGATCACAAGCTTCCCTATAGGCTCCTTTCGCCCTTGATCAATCTTACCTATTGCCCTCTGAGCTCTGTGGCAAATCGATCGAAGACTGGCAAGTTCACTATTGCACCAATAATTGGGTCTTCCAGTGCGGAATGAGCCTCTCCTAGGCAACAACGCGTCGCATACTTTAGAGATGCTTTGTATAACATGGAGAGCTCTATCCTTGGAGGTGTCTGCTTTGCTAGGCAGGTCTAGCCACACTTCCATAAATGTTTGCTCATCCATCGCTTTTGCAGAACATTCTGGTGTTCTTTTGGATTTCGACTTCCGGGGTGCGCGTCTCCTGCCGTATGGCTCCGTCCTTAGTTCAATGGTGATTGCCTGGTGGTTGCTGTACGTGAAGTCCTCGCTAACTTGCCAGTACATGTCACGTGCTACCGCAGGGCTGACAAAAGTCAGATCTACAATTGAACTAGTTCCCCCTTTCCGATAAGTGTTTATATCGCCTTCGTTGGCCAGAACTACGTCCAACTGGGCAAATGCTTCTAATAAGCACCGCCCTTTTGCGTTCGTCTCTTGCTGCCCCACACGACAGACGACGTATTAAAGTCACCGGCTATCACCTTTGGACCTCGTCCTCTTGCGTCCTGAACAAGATCGTCTAACAGAACTTCAAACTCAGACAGTGTGAGGCTTGGTGGGGCGTAATAGCTGTATACGAATATACCGCTTATTTTTGCCCATAGAAAGCTACTAGCCGCGTGACGCATGCTGTCGACCGCTTAGCTTGACTTAACGACTACACGCCCATATCGCCGCTCCACCGGTCGAATCTGCGACCAATACACCACCGTAGAAATTTCTGTACGGTTCACTAATGATAGCAATCTCCATTGCGGATTTGTAAGTGGTCTGCGCAAGCAAATCTTGACTCTGCAATGATTGAGGTTTATTTATATTAATCTCATTTCTCATCTCATCAACTTGAATTGTTGCTTAAAGGCAGTGCAGATCTTTTCTTTGGATGTTACCTCATCGAGGTCCTTGCACTGTATATAGATCTCATATTTTTGGGAACGAACCGCGACATTCTCCCCTCTCTCCTCACTGTCGGTCTATCTGCCCATCTCTCTGTCTGTCTGTCCGTCCGTCACACGCTTTTTTCTCGGAGACGGTTGCAGCGATTCACACCAAATTTGGTGTAAAGGTGGGAACTGTGAACGCTCACGCATACAATGAGTTACATCCTGTTACGTCAAATTTTTTTACATGCAAAAAGGGTGTGTAAATTTTTATCACTTTTCATCAAATACAGTCATGTGGAGTATCAAATGAAAGGTCTTGGTTAGTACTTTCCGAAGCTAGTCTTAGTTTTGACATTTGGACAATGTAGGCTATAATATGGAGCCTGATCCTACCAAGTTTGGTGGAAATCGCACTATTACTAACAAAGTTATAATTGATCAAAGTTGTCACTTCTTTGAAAATTCAAAATTTTGAATGTCAACATCACACGAAAGTGAATATTCTCACATAATATATGTGTATATTACATGTTACGTACTAATTGGAGAAATCCACACTCAAATGTCCTTATAAAAGAAATGCACAAAACCTTTCATACCTGAAGTGTCCAGCTTCCGGTTTCCCGATTGTTTGGTAATTGACGTCGATGGGCACACCGCACTCTGGTTCAATTGCCGGCGTGTCTGCGTTCGTACTTATTGGTCAGCTTAGTTAAGGCTGTGGAGCGGACGTGATAGCTCCTGAACTCCGGGTCTGAAAACTCACTTTACATCGCGTGAAGGGATAAATGAAAAGTTCAATTATTTTTCGAAGGCGCCATTATATGATGCTACTTCGGATGGCAAGCACACTTGACAGCAAAATGTGCTCGAAGAAGACTCTACCAAGCAACCAAGAATACAAGATATTCGAATGACATTCCATGAAAACCCAAAAAAAAAGTGGAGCTTGAATCCTGGTAATGTCAACTCCATTTAGGGAAACCCCCGAATGAAAATTTAAACCCAACTGCCATTTCAACGATACTAGGGCCATCTAGCCAAGATACAGACTCTGCACCAAAACCCATAGCAAAGACAAACCCCACACAATCTCCATAACAGTAACCAAGAGATGGCAGCACAAAAGCTAACAGGAATTGACATCCGCCCGGTTTTGACATTTGCTAGAACTGTGTCAAAAATCTTTGGTTGAAAAAAGATTTTTTCCTGCTTTAGATCAATTGTGAACACATTAAATTAGATAATGGTGAGAGGATTGTTTAAATTCAAGATTGGCTTACCGATTACATCACACCTGGGTACCGCCGGATTTATAGGCTTCATTGATTTGAGCTTGATCTTTAGGATTTGGCGAATCTTAAGTGATTTGTAGGAAGCAGTACAGATCTTGCCAGATAGCAGCAAAATCGCTACTTTCTTTACCCTCATGCCGTTGGAGTTCAGAATCACATTGCAAATTTGAATTCTGGAAAATAGAGCAACTGGTGCCGCTTGAAGTTATCTGAATTTCCATCTGAAGTTTAGTAAATATAGCAGAAAGCTTTCTATACAATTCCCAAGCTTTGGATTATTTGAAGTGGCCGTTAAGAGGTTTGCAAAGAATAATTGCGAACGGAGATGTCCTGCGGTGTTTTGTCATATTTTACTTTGCAGAAAATGCACCCGTTTTCAATTTTAAATGTCCTACGCAGAAAATATGCGAATGAATCCTGAAAGCTCATAAAATGACGTCTAGTCAAATCCCCAATGACCAGTGAATTGCTCTTGACGTTTCCACTTTCCAGCGGGACGCTTTTGACTTTCCACTGTGGCACCAGCTCCGACGGCGAGCCCGACACGGGTTTTTCGCCGACATGCAGTCGTGGAGTTCGGATCGTTCTTGTGGTTCTCGCGCTGTGCTGGCTCTCGTCGAAAATTTCGAATTGTCCCGTCAACGTCGGAGGCTGCCGTCGTCGCTGTTCATAATCGATTCGTCGGTCGCCCACTGAGCAACGGCGTGCGCACTGTGTCCGCCGATTGCCCCGAAAAGCCAAGGACTCGAGCCGTGAACGCTAGAAAATCGCCTTAAGCGCCCCGAAAGCCGCAATCAGCCCGGCCAGAGACAGATCGCCGCACCCGGAACGGCTCTCCGGAAAGCAGGTCGCGAGGTTCCTGCGGTCGCCCGTGTGGCCGCCGCCGCCACGGTCGCGGAGTCGCCATCGTCGTCGTCGCTGGCAAGTCGCAAACGAAGTTTTTGCAGTGCTGCGGGCTTGGAGCCCATGCAGAAAATGGAAACGTGCAAGACTTTTCCCACGCCGCAGTCGAAACTGTTCGTCTACACGGCCGTCGACCTGAGGGACGAATTCGAGGAGGTAGGCGAAGATAACCAACAAATTTCAGCCCGTGCTAGTCCACATTGCACGCGTAGCCCGCGAGTCCGCTGGGCCCCTGCCGGATTTTCATGTCCAGCGTCTCCGGCCGGATGTGAAATGCAAAGCAGATGCGAATTTGCAGGCGAGAATGCCAGGAAACGTCGTCTAAGTGGTGTCGTGTCCGAGCTGGCCTGAGAGATTTTTCGAAGGCCGCCATCTTTGTCTTGTTGTTGTAGCGAATACGCTGGCCCTCCCCGCTCTGTTCCCCTCCGCAGTGTCAATGGAAGAGTGTCTCAAGTGTTGCAGTTTTTTTTAGTTCGACCCGGGTTTGCCGTGCCCCATCTTGTGGTGCGACAGTGCCGACACGAATGCATTTCAGGTGAAGACGTTTGTGGTCTGCATTTGGACGATTTGCTCGCCCCATCGGCGACGAGTGACCGTTTCGAGTGCAATGCTCGCGCGTAATTCATTCCAATTGGGATGAACCCGTGTGTCCGATTGAATGTTCTTCCAAGCTCCCCACTGTTGCGAAAGCTCTCGACTACGTCGTTCATCCAGTGACGGGAATGCGGTCAGGCGGCAAATGAATGTGTCCGAGTTGACATCGCCGCTGCCCCGCCGGGAAGGATTCCAATGCACTGACTGGAATGGCAACGAGCAGGCTGTCAAATTTGTCGTTCCACGCACACTACTCGCCACCGCACGCACACAGGCAGCAGCGCAACCAAATATAGCAACAAATTGCAAAATGTGTTTTTCAGTTGGAAATTGCAGTTCCGTCGAAATGTTTATAAATTGGAATTGAAGTTGGGTGACGAGAATTCATAGAAATGTTTTTTTGTAAATTTAACAGATTCGTGGGAGTCCGGCGTTCTCGGGATGTTCGGAACGATTGTTTTGGTGAATCCACTTTGTGATCAGCTGATTGGAGTGGCCGCCGTTCCAATGTGGCAAATCGTTTCCGGCGAGGATGTCGGGCAAGTCTGTGTCATATTTCTTGAATGTACTTAAATGCAAGCGTTCGCAGATAGTTGTGCAGTTGACACATTTCAATGAGTTGATTAATGTAATTTTTAGGAATATTTCTCGCAATTACAGGGAACAGTTTTTATGAGTTTTCAGCGGATAAATTGTGGCAAATCGGCCCTTCCATGTTGACAAAAACGAACAATGCTCTCATGTCCTTGCAGCAATTCTTTCAACAAATACAATCTTTGCATGCGAATCATTTTCATTTTGAAGATCTACTTCCAGATTGGCTTGGACTGTCCATCTGTGCGGATGACTTTCTATTGACCCCCATTGAAATTTGGTCTAAAAATGCACTTTGCCCCAAAACAATACAAACATCTATGACACAACCGGGATTCAAACCAGACACTTCAGATCTAAAGGCTGACGCTCAACCAACTTATCCATTACACCATTTGCAATCTACATAGTGAAATATGTTGAGATTTTCTCACCTCTCAGGTGAGGAGAAAGATGCGTTTTTGGATGGTATCCCTGCTCAGACCATGTGGCGTTAATCAGAACAAGTGACAACCGAACGTGACGCTGTATTTTCTATAAACCGAGTGGCGTAGGACTCGACCAGCGAGATATGGAACTGTTCCGCTCGAAACGTCTATCTTACTGCACAATACAATGATCTTGCCAGTCGTCATGTATTCCTCAGAGACTTGGGTTCTTAGCAAAAAAACTGCGAACTCTTGACCGCGTTCGAGAGAAGAATGCTCCGAAGATTTTTTTGCCCCCTACATGAGGATGGACGATTCCGTAGCCTACATAACGACGAAATCTATGAGCGATAGGATCCGGCTCAACATTTTGCGGTGGGCGGGTCACTTGATCCGCATTGATGAGGATGATCCAGCCCGGAAAGTCTATAAGGGTAATATCTTTTGTAGAAAAAGAAGACGAGGTAAACTCTGCCTGAGATGGAGCGATGGCGTAGATCACGACGCCAGATAGCTTTTAGGGATATCGAATTGATGGACATCGGCGCAAAACCGGGGTATCTGGAGTTCCTTATTGAGACAGGCCTAGATCGGGATCGGTTATTGCGCTGTTGATGATGATGAAATTTGTTAACTATATGCAAGCATTGTATTTTACCACTTCAGCCTTTATCCCGTTCACCAATGCGTTCGGCTCGTCGTGATTGGTTCTATCAAAAGCCTGATGTGGGTGCAATCGCGAGGCTTTCAAATTCCCATCCAGCGTATCAAGTCACCATTGTTTTGGCCTTACCGTCGCCTTCGATGTTCAGACCAATCTTGACAAGTGAATGCTCGTTAGCGCAAATTACGTGACCATCGAAGACACCACTCTCCCAGTTTTTCCACGATCGATGCAACCCCATATCGATCGCGGATATCCTCATTTCGGATGTGATCAAAACATGTTACGCCACTAGTCCAACGCAACATCTTCGCCTCCATTACCGCAAGACGCCGTTCATTGTCTTTTATAGTCGATCAACACTCAGAACCATAGAGGGTGACAGGACGGACGACATTCCGGTAAATTTTTGATTTGAGACGTTCGTTGATACGTCGATCACAAAGAACACCACTTCATCCATGTTGCGTTAATACGCGAAGCAATTCCATAACGCTGTTCTCCGTTGGCTGATAGCGTTGATCTGAGGTGTTTAAATCGTTCAGTTCTGGGCAGGTCACTGCCGCTGACAGTGATTGTGCTTGTTTTATAGGGATCGGTCGTCAAAAACTCAGCTTTATTCAGATTCACTTCTTAGAGCCTGTTGCATGAGGCGGTCATTCCATTTTTGGACAAATTGCTGGGGATCATTTTTGGCTATTAGACGCTAAGAACACATCATCCGCATAAAACTGTATAGGGCGCTGGACGTTGGATGTCCCATGTGACGGTGTCCATAACAAGAACAAAGAGGAGTGGTGAGAGGGCGCTTCCTTGATGAACGTCAACAGAGATATGAAACGGTTTTGATACACTCGAACCCAGCGCACGAGTTCTTCTGGCACTAAGTGTTGTCGAGAGCATAACAGATGAGTTCGTGTGGCACATGGTCAAACGCTTTCTCCAGATCCAGAAATGTAAAGAGGGCGATGCTTCTCACGGTGTTTCTCCATGAGTAGCCGGGCAGCGTGTCTTGCGTTAGTAGTTCCGCAATGCTTGACAAATCGGGTTTGATTCACTGTTTTTTTCAACCATTTTGCGAATACGGTTGTCGTGAATGTCGACTAATCCTCATTTATGCAATGTGCCAACCGACTGTGTATACTGGTAAATATCATATACCAGAAATTCTGCATCCGATCCAGATCTGGGCCCCTCCAGTTCTTCGAGCTATGACTTGTCGAATTTCCTCTTCGGTAACATCCGCAAAATTCATACCAGGGGTAGTGGCATGGCGAGTGCCTTCGGCGGTAATCCACTCAGCATGCTAGGCGGTTAACCCCCAAAGCCCACCCCAATATTCTATCGCTTCCGTCGCTAAAAATTGTACTGTCTGGACACTTAGTTGGGATTCGTTGAGAGATCTGAAAAAACTCCGGCGGTTCCTCGCGTACGTTGCATCCTGAATACGTCTGGAGTGAGTTTCGTCATATCGTCGTAACCGACTGCATATGACAGAAAATTTCTGCTTTAGTGTGTCCAGGATTTCAACTACGGGTGCCTCACTGGTGATGGTATAGTTACTGTAAACCCTGTGCACTTTATTTCTCACCCGGCTGCTGGCATTGCCAGTGTTGATTTGAATCAGCCTAGCATGCCCTACCTTAGTGAGTCCCGCCGACGTTCCAGACGAATTTTCCATGGTGGATCTCTTCAGTCATTCAAACCAATAACGCGGAGACTTCAGAGAAGAGTGCTTCGGCGAGTATTGACACTGTTGCCCGCAGTGCAGCGTGGTGTTGTTGATGCCGCCGCCTCTGCTCCCATCGACTCTCGGTCACCAGTTTCCGTGATGACCTCAAGTCGAACACGCTCCCTGATGATGGCCGTGATATACCGGTGCGAGTAATAAAGCGGAACTGGTCTGCGACTTGCTGCACAGACACGTGCACGAATCACGGCAAACGCTCGACGAATCTTTGGTGGAAAAAGAGGATGTTATACCTGCCTCGCCGTTATTTCATAATAAGAGCGGAAGATGAAGAGGTTCATTTCATTCGCTGCCTATGCGAACCTGCTGAAATGATCGCCACAGATTATGGCGAAACAGCTGCAGCAAGCGGAGCAATGCTCCTGGTCATCGTGACGCCTAGACGTCGAACCGCCCCACGATTAGGAGTTTCGACGCCGTGCTGTCTATTACGGGAGCCCGACCCAGTCACCAAGCTAGACGACTCCCGCCGGTTATCCGTACCGGACCTTTAAATTTCCCTTCTCATTTTTGGTGGCGTATTTTATCCCCAACTGCCAAGTGTGATGGTAGCTTCCTCAGTGAGTAATCTGCAAGACTGCAAAGTTCCTGCATTTCCCTCACGTATCCCTTCAGATGCTGGTCTAGCGTACAATCATTCAGACTGAAGCAATCCAGCCCCTTCTCTTTTCACAACCGGTCTTGGGGTCGGCTACGGCAAAGTTCAGTTATAGTTTTTTTTTTGTGCATCAGTTTCACTATCATGACATTTATTGCCGTTCAAGAAATAAACCTATGGCAGGACAAACACAAACATCCATGACATAGGATTCAAGCAAATGATAACCGAGAGAAACGATGTATATTCAATAAGGCAAGTGCAGTAGGACTTTATTGGGTGATCCGGATTGTTGTTTGGCGAGGACAAACACAACACGCGAAGTTCGTGTAAATAATTCCTTACTTGATATTGACAAGATAGAAAAGTTTCAATTGCGGACTTTGGTTGAGGACACTATAAAGGTTGACAACAAAATGGCATTTATCAATTGAATTCGATGACATGGAGGAGACCTATCTTGGAAAATTAATGGCTCCATATGCGTAAATTGATCCTCGGGGAAAGATATCAAATTTTCTTCCAGGATGTTTTTATAATCAATCATGTCTTGGTCGTCGTCCCTTCAAACATAAGCAATCGTCCAGTTTGGTGATACGAATAATAACAAATCCTTCCGCCCCTTTAATACCTTATTGTTTGGAAAATGTAATCTTTCAGTGGACATACTATATTACATGAAGCGAGAAATATTGAATTTCGATTTGTATGACAAAACCGCATCCTTCCAATCATGCTCGTTGATTCACTCAAGGCATTTCCATTCCATTTCAGCAAACACGTTCTAACGGGTCCATGTGCACAAAGTGCAACCTATTAGAGCCTTTATTCTACGGTCCTTGTGGAGCCTGGTGCTCCTCTCAGCCCCATTCGATAAAGTTGCTTCTAACATCATCAGCCGTTTTGAAGCGATTTCTAAGACTAATGCTTTTTAAAGATCGATTTCTTGAGCTCCTGATCCTATTTTCTCCACTCTCCACTTTTCAAAAAACCTTTCGCAATTTCATTAATTTTCTTCATATTTGATATCCTTTTGCTTCCTTTTTACTTCTGTCTTTCACATCACACTACAAACACGTTATTATGCTAGGTCTTTCATCTACTTTTGTTAAAAAAAACTTGCTACCTGCAAAGCAATGCATGTGTGTCGCCAATTTGCCGGAGAGAGCGTAACCAAAATCGGTAACAAGGAGTTATTTGCACTCTTCCTCTCTTTATGGCCGAGTTAAGGCATCGTATCATGAGTTGTCTTTGTCTTTGATAAACCCGTCAGTTTTTCTTATTCAAATCAGTTCGCAATGCTGGCCACATCTCCTATAGGGTACTATAATCCTGTAGTGCACCGTTACGGTCTTGAATGAAGTGCTCTAACACACTTCAAGGCACTGATCCAATTGGATTGTTGCGCCAACGATTATTATTATTTCGGATCTTGGGCAGGTGAAGAAAACATGCTCTGCATCTCCTACTGCACCTTCAAACGTAATACAATCTGAATCCAAATCAAACTTACAGAGGTACTTCCTGTACCCCCCATGCTTCCCCATCACATGCATTACATCAACATCGGAGTATATTCACTCGCAAATGATTGAGGAACGTTGAATATGTGCAATGCTTTTATTTCACCATACAAATAAATAAACAATGCGCCGAGAGGCGAATCTCCTGAATGTAGTCTTCTTGATGGTACATTTTCGACCATTCGTCCGAATCGTAAAGTAGCTTCGTAGTCGAAGATTATACTTAATATATAGTTTGGCGTTTGTGTCGCGTTAAGCGCTTCAGTGGAGAACAGGTAAAGTACTTGATTCCCTCGTCTAACGGAAAATCCTAGATTCGTTTAGGTATCGGAGGATTTCTGTTAGTCGATGTGATGCTACCCGATTTGTTTGGTTCTGACAGGAAAAGTTTGGTGTATTTGCCAGCATTAAGGCTCTGCCACCTGTCATTATGGGAAACTTCTTCACAGTTTTTTATTGGAAGATTAGCCAATGCTACGGACACCCCAAATGCCGGTTCGGATCCGAGCATAGGGGAAATTGAACCCTCTTTTTCTTAAGCATTCGAGGTTTCATTTCCTTCTACACCAAAATGACCGGGTACTCAGAGTAGTTCCACTGTATTGAATCTGGGAACAGTTCAATAAGTTTCTACATTCCTGAAAGAGTTTTGAAGTGATCAAAGGACTGCTCAATGCCCTCAATGCAGTTTTGCTGGCTCGCTGGCTGAACACCAGCATTTCTATCCCGACTTCGTCTCCATTACCGCAAGACGCCGTTCATTGTCTTTTATAGTCGGCCAACATTCAGAACCATAGAGAGCCACAGAACGGACGACATTCCGGTAAATTTTAGAAGCGAAGCGAATTACACATTCGTCCAAACCAGCGTTTGCCATTTATTGACCATGTTCTCTTTCAATACACAGCTATCGCCCTTAATGTCGTCGACCATGTTCTTCTTCCTCTTGTATACCGTCTTTATCCCCTCCCGCTCCGGGGATAGGGTTGGCAGATCAAATTTTGCCACGATAACATCAATAGACTTCCCATTTGAAAGGCGAAAGGGAGGTGACTGTTATTGAAGACCAAAAATAGGATTTAATCTGGCGCTATCCTTTCTTCAGAATAACCTAACGATTTCAAACAATATTTAAACCCATTTTAAATCCAACACTGGGAAATTCTTGTCTTGAGTGATACCCCCTATTTATATCCCTATAAAGTTAAAGTGATAGAGTCGCTCACTCTCTAAAACCTAAAAAGTTGCTCTTCGACTCTTCACATCAGTAACTCTTCCCTTTCAACCCGGGTTTGAAGTAATTAACCATATGTAGGTTTCAAGAGATAACAATTTCTTGAATTACCAGGAACGTTACAAGAAGGCTACATCAATAATCACACATTAGTGATGCAATGACGCCAAGGGTCAGGATCCCACGTGCAAATTCTAACATTTACTTTCCTCCTTCCAATGGAACCCATGATTGAAAATCCTCAACTTCTAATTTTAGAATCCAATGTACGAAAATCCAGTAATTGACGTTGTTAGTCACTGCGATGGTATTCAAGTATGAATAGAGAGCTTTGTTTCAATGAACCTTTCATCACTTGAGGTGAAATCCACTCTATTGAACTTTTCAAAGGAAAACAAAAAAGACAAGTCACCATCAACCCCCAGAAATAGAGTATTTTTAACGTTCATTGAGAATTGGAATTGTGATAGCCGTGGGCGAGTAACGCCATTCATGATGCGATATATTTACTTACTTCATGAATAATAGGATTATTATAATATAAATTTACAGAGGGAATGTGCAGGACATAAATTTCAAAAAGATTTTTCTTAAAATATCATTTCCCTTTTTAATAAAACCCTCTCCTTATCATAAACAATGAAATCTTCCTTCAATTCTATGAGGGGATATTCTGTACTTCACGATACTTGGAGGAGATGTAGGAAAGTGTAAGCAAGTAAGGACCTATGTACCAAAAATAGGGGATCAATTTCCGGAAAATCCAGGAAAAATCACCAATACACACGCCGAAGATATTTTATTTTTGATATTAATCTTTTAGAGGATGTAAAACCGTTTCTAGCAAATTCAATCCGACGATTGTCGGAGACAAACATGAAGTTATCTCTTAATATTATGTTCGAGAGAAGATATTTTCTCCTGGTATCGGCAATGGACAGGTGAGTCTTTTATCTCATGCTTGCAGCCGTCCATTTAGCTTTCCATATAGGCTGCGGTTTATTCTGGAGGTCCTACCTCCATGTTATGTGTGTGCATATACTCGAAAAACTTGTTTGTAAAAGCAAAAGCTTAATAAAGTCAGTTCAATATCTATCTGTCTGTCTGTCTGTCGGTCATACGGGTTGACACGCAATTTGGTGGGGAGGTGGGAACTGTGAACGCCCACACATGAAGTTAGTTACATCTTTCAACGTTGAGTTTGAGGGGGGGAGGTCCCGATTGGGGGTTGGGTATGGTTTTTACATTTTTTTCCCTCTATTTTTTTTACTGTTTTTTATGAACGCACAACATTCCAATAAATGTATCAACTTTTTAGAGCGATTGGCGCAAAACTAATCTGAGTCGAGATTTTCCCACACTTCACGTTTTCAAAGTTGATGATGGCTTTAGTTGAAAATCTATTGCAACGTTTAAGACTTGCGGTTTCGTCCAGGGCAGAGGCAACTCGTCAGACGCTGCCTCACCTCCTCCCTGGGAGCAGCGTGACCGAAGTGGTTACAAGGTGGTATTTGCTCCCCTTTTATTAATTCAAAAACACGTCATGTGCATAAATTATAACGATTACAAAAGCGCCATGTAAAATTTTTAGGCCTAAGCCGGCCGAGGCTAAAATAAAATTTTGTTTGTTTCCGGTCTACCATTAAGTTGATGGCGGACTTAGGAATCCCTCAATGTCGGTGAAAAAATTCCCTGAATCTAGTAGCTTTTGAGGCATCTTTTGCAACGCGAGCAAGGTCCCTGTGTCTACGGCACGTGCATTAGGTATGCCTAAGCCTTACGGCCAAACTTCCCCTCCGAGAAAACGGCGTTTTTTCTGGCAAGCTAGATGGAAGATTTCTCGAAGGATGCGCCCTTACGAGACCCTCACCGGGTCAGCAGCTCCATCGTTGAAAGCATACAAATCATGCCTGGATCAGTGCTCAACCCCAAGGCATGCGTTCGCTATAGATTCCTCTTAAGCCGGTGCAATCGTCCGTTCAATTCCTTTAGGCATTTGTTAGATTCGGAGTGTACTCCAAGCTCCAACAGCTTATGTCATTCCCCGATTAACCGGTGAACCTTCCTCCAATAACTGGGGGTTGTTGTGACATGGATGGTATTGGTGGTTACACACTTGCAATATCTAAGACTTTTATTTGAAATAATTAAGACTTGCTTCTTTCTATTCGCTAGTGATATGTATTGATCTTGCAAATACTAAATATTTCGGGAACCACTTGATTCCCTTCATAAGTGTTAACAAGTCTCTCAATCCAAGACTTGTCAAAACTCACCTTTCTCTCCCTCTAGAATCCTTATTTAATCGCGCTATTGGTCCAGCATGTTTTCTACCAAAGCTTGATTTGCGTTTATACGACTTGTGTTCTCAGAGACAGCACTTCGCCTGTAACGTCTCTTCTGTACGATCGTCTCACGGTCTTTACGCAGTAAAGAGTAAAAAGGCAGTAAAAGAATAAAATTCCCTCCCCATTCCCAGAAAGTGGGGTCTCTTGCTTGCACTCCCAACCATACTGATAAGCCCAGGTCAGATCAACGAGAAAATGCGATTGCAAATTTTATCCAAATCACACTGACACAATTCCAAATCCACTCTTAACTCCCCAATCTTCCATGCCTGTCGAAGGCGTCCCCAAAGCGGCCTTAATTTTTTCATGTGTAAAAACGGTGCCCCTTACAGCAGCGAAGCAAGCATCAAGACGAATGCAAACCTCCATAGCGACCTGGATTCGGATTCAAAGGGGATCGAAAGGCTGACGCCCAACAAACTCAATCATCGCGTCGTGACCTAAGCGGTACAACCATAATTCTGATATGGTTTGGAAATTACCGCCACTCTCAACTTTTGACTGTCGAATGATCTGGAAAAGCAGGTCCTGACGATCTTCGCTCTCTCGGTGATTTGTATCAACCTCATTTTCCTACTTTCTACATATACACCAAACATTTGTCACTATCTGGAACATGACATCCATTCACGCCTTTTGCCTTCAGATAGTAGGCAAAGCAGCTCTCCGATGCAGGTTTGATATGATATCTCTTTTCTCAGGCACCATCTTTATCTTTTGAATATCTTTTGAATGATCGCTTTTGCTGCAAATTAGCTGAAGTAAAGGTAAGCTAAGCCTGTACATGACTCTATCTTCGACTAGTATATGCCGGCAAATAAATCATAGGGTCTGCAGTTACTGGCGACTGCTTCCTTCAGACGGTCAAATTGTTGAGATCATAGGTGCGACTTTAGATTTTCATCATATATCTTGCCGGTCAATCCTGGCTCCTTGGTTGGGTATAGTGCGTATCCTTCGGCTTCCGACTTCCCGAGACGCTCGCACTCCTCATCTACTGTTCTGCCTCAAGTACCCTTGGGGCAACCCAATCGTTGGCTATCTTGGGATTGCACTGCATGGCGTAGTCCGCAATACAATTGTCGCCTCTCCTTAAAGTGTGACCTATCTACTGCCACTTCCTAAAGACTAAACTAAATTATTACTTATAAAAAAGGAAGTGTTACAAGATAATTTGGAGGAAAAGCTAAAACCTCCAATCATTGAAGTTTTAGTAAAATGTTGGTTGAAAGCAGGAGTAGGATTAGGGACAGGTTGCAGTATGGAATATATGTAGGAGAGGGTTGGTGATTAGAAGCTAGGGATTGATACTAAGAATAGGTAGATTTCGTAAATTGGGACTGGGAGTAACTACCGGTGCTTCTCTACCTTGGGGTCGAAGAGGCGATTTTGAGACTGTATGGATTAGAGGAGTTAAGGTAACAGATGAGTACGGAGAAGGTTTTCTCTAATGTTCTCAGGACAATAGGGAGATTGACGAACGGGGACATCATAGAGGTGAGAAGTTTCTCAGGGATCATATAAAGTTGAGTTGGAAATATATTGGGAATAATTTTCGTTCTTGTAGTTCTTAGAGCACTGGCGGAGAACCTTCCGTTATCTCAGGCGGAATCTTTATTTTTTTGTTGGTGAACTATCTGGCCAGAAGATAAAGCAAAAAATGTGGAGAGGTCTTATAAGCTGTTGGTAACAGAAGGCTTTTGAATGCTTTTAGGACGAGATATAAGGATTTGTAAGTACCGTTTGCATAGTTCAGTACCTTGGAAATCTGAGATAACTAGGAAAGGCGAGAGTTCATTGACACTTTTAGGTATGCGATTCCATTTACAGTAGGAAAGGATGTGTCATGGATTTTAAGGAACAGACGGCAATGTCTCCACTCATTTTTTGTATCATCGTCTCACCAAGAAACACAATTGTATATATACATATATTTCTGGGGATTAAGGGTTAGTTTCCAACAGCTAAAGTATCGATAAAGCTCACCCAACTTCGCTGAGAGAAATATTTTTGGCGGACATGTACAGGATCAGGTCATTCGCGTATTGTAGGATTAGGGATAGGATAAGATTAGGGCCAGGACCCAGTTTAGGTAGGTCAGCGGTGAACAGGGAAAACAAAATAACTGAAAGGACTGAACCTTGGGAGAATAGTTGCGGAACATATATATGGGGATGAAAGGTGTTGTTAGAGATTGACTTTGGATTTTCGCCCATCTATTATAGAAAGCTAAGGATTAGCTTAGAGGTACGGATAGAAGTTGAGGATTTCAACAAGCTTAGAAGCGAGCCTCTATTGTCATACGGTTTCAAAAGTTTTCTTAGGTTTAGAAGCAGGCTACCTATGGTTGGTGTCTACTGGTTGATACCGAGAGCAATGTCCATTTAAAGACAAGAAGTGAGTGATTAGGTCGGTTGGTGGGCAGATCCCTAAAGTCGCAAAGTAAACTCATCTATCACACTATCGCCTAGGTCGTCCAGCTCAGGATCAGCATTCATCTCTCGAAGGATATAATTGTTAAACATGTCTGTAGAATCGCGTTGGTATGCTGTCGGGTCGAATCCTTCAGTTGGTTAAGATCTCCGGGCTTGTTATAATAAATTTTTAAAATAATTGTAAATCGTGAATTCGAGAAATGGGGTATGTCATTCGAAATCCCCTTCCGCTGAAAACAGTTGCCTAATAACTCCCATAGATGGATGTGCTCTTCGGAAGATCGTTCTTATTGTTCCAGTAATGCACTTCCTCTGCTAGGGTGGAAGTTATTGGTATCCATCTACTGTGGTTACTACCTTGGTATCTTGTGAAGCAGGGCGGGTAAATTTAACTAAATTTGTTGTTTTGACTTTTCCTTGATTCTTCTCCATTTGGTGTAGCTAGACTTCTCGCATATTTTCCCAAACGAATTACGATTCAGAGTCATTTCTGTGTCTTGGCATAAGGCATTGTGTTTATATTGTTTATGATTTGTCAGGGGCCCTCCGTATATCTTAAGCTTGCTATAATATATTTCTCTTCTCGCCTCTGCCTCTGCCTCTTGTCTCTATGGGGCGTCATGGGTTCTATATAACTGGAAGGCTCTTGTTGCCGCTGCGAGTGGGGACGGAAATGCAGCGTATCGTGTATAGTGACAAAAGGGAATTACCAGTACAATAGTACTGGCCAGGAAGGCAAAAACGACTGCAAATAATAATAAATTTCCCTATCTCATGCTCCCTGCGGTTGCAATGATAATAGTCAAACTTATCCTGGAACACTTTGAGAGCTTGTTGGACAGAAAGCAAGCTGGTTTCCACGCAGAAAACGGCTTCACTTAACACATCAATACTCTTCAGATCGATTTGAAACAGGATGCGGAGTTCAGAATTCCACTCCACCTGCTCTTCATCCATTTCGAAAAGGCTTTCGACAGCGTGAACAGGGGATGGAGAAACTAATAATTATAGATGAAAAATTTTGGACGAAGTTCAAGGCGGAGTCCGGCAGTTGATTATGCTATTTTTATTATAAGTGACGTTCTCCATGCTGCCTTGATTGTAGGACGTGCAGAATTTCAATAGACCGCTGATGACATCTGTTTGTTCTCTTACTGAGCCATGCACCTTGGCAAAATGCCTGCGGATTTGGAAAAGGAAGGAAACAAAGAGAAGATACATGCCAATAAAAACAAAATTTTCCGTCCCAGACAGTACAGTTTCAGACTGGCCATCACACTCTTCCTACCTGCATTAACTCGCAGGATATCGAAAGCGTCGAACATTTTGGTAACTTTGTTTTTGCCGATGGAGGCACCGTGCTTGATGTTATCCAACGCATTAGCAGAGCTAAATCCGCCTTCGCTGTTCTGTCTAAAGTCTGGACATGCAAATACCTCCCACCAGCATCAAACTGAAGTTGTTCTGTCGCGTTGTTATATGGAGGCAACACATGGAATGTAAATGCCACTGTTACTCGAAAGCTCCAAGCTCTCGATAAAATCTGTCTGTGCCATGTCATTGAGTTACTCTGGTTCCACATAATCTCGAACGACGTAGTGAACCCGGGTATGAAACAGGTGCCAGTATACGTATTGTCAGAAGACGGAAATGCAAGTGCCAGCGGTCAATCTCCTGTAGAATCGCTTGATAGGAGCTGCCCGCCTACACTTTAGATCTTCGAGCCTGTCAGATGTAGTCCGTAAGGAACTAAGGTAGATCTCATACTGAAGAAGGATATAGATGGTTCCCAAAATATTGTATATAATAATAATCGTTGGCACAACAATCCTTATCAGATCAGGGCCTTGAAGTTTATTAGACCACTTCATTCAAGACCCTAACGGTACAATACAGTACACTGTAGGAGGCAATGTGGTCAACATTGCGCTCGCCCGAGATTATTACCCTGATTTGACTCAGGTACTCATTCATTGTTGAGTCGTCTGGTATCCAACATCCAGTCACGATAACAAATCCCTCTGTCACCAGTGAGATTTGAACCGCTACCTTCCGCTACGACGGCCCAGGGCTCTAACCACTTGAGCCATCCGGACCGATTCAGGTCCTAAGGTATGTAATTCATCGTGGAGGATATTTGTTTGGAAAATCTAATCCCTATCAGAACCCATGCTAAATCTCAATCGGAATCGCCTCTCTTGAGTTGTATATTTGCAGCATGCAAACACACTGAAAGATGGGGCAGTTGATTCCCGAAATACAGCATTTGCGTAATAAAATAAACGTTAGCTAAAGAGGGAAAATTTTTCTTCAGTTTTTTTAGGCCTCATGGTGTCAAGAAGGCAATGGTAGAACTAGAATTTTGGTATTAACGATTTTGACATTCAAGTTCGTTTGGAGACTTATTCAATTTTATCTTTCCACAGAATACCAATTTCGTGCCTTCAGAAGGCTTCTTGAAGATTGACATTGTCCATATCTACCCTGGTGTTGATGTTATCCATGAAAACAAATATATTTTTCCCTTAATGCTGCTTACAATTTCAGCCAAGATGCTGCGTTCTTGTTTTTCCAAAGAAGCGCCTCGCATCGCGTAGTACTATTGATACTCAGAGATATTTTAAGTCACCATGGATGGTAGGAGTGACTATTCAATGAGCAAACGACGCATTTTGTGACTGATCATTAGTCCAACAACATACGGATCTTCGAACTTATTCATGTTATTGTCTTACAGATACACATATGTTGTTTGTTTATAATTCAATTTCTTCATTTCCATCTTGTCTCACTTAGCCCTTCGTTACTTTGAATTAATCTGTTTGTTTCTACTTTGTAGGCTGAGCATAAAACATGGTGATGGCTTAGTTCGGTAGCGAGCGCGTCGCCTCATTGTAATATCTGCGTGTTCAGATGAGCATCCAAATCCGCTTCTTGTTTCCAAGTTTTCCGCACAGATTTCCAGAACACGAATTTATTGAAATAAAAATATTTGGGGTCTTCAATCACTTGTGGATCCATCTTTTGAGCGTCTCCTGATTACGAAGTTTCAGGTTCAAATAATCTTTTCTTTATTTTTATCTGGTGAGATTACCACTTTGCGAACGATAAACAACAATACAGGCAAGGTCCTTCTAATTATAGAATTTGCGATGTCATGAAAACAGAATAGGATCAAATTAAAATTAGATAAAAACTTCATTAATGATGAGCGCTGTATTGATTCTGAGATTGTATGGTCTAATATTTAATCTTATTAATCCTCTTTTTATTTAAAAGTGCCATACATTCGCTCAACCCAATTAGTCGTAATTTTCCAATGTACGTCTACAGATAATTAAACTGTATTTCGGCTTATTATCTTCAAACATTTTCAAAAAGTCCGAGATAATCAATTTTTAATAGATTAGCGAAAGCCCACAACATACTCGACAGGCAGTAAACCGGGAATAACGTCGATATGACTTTGTTTTTCTCTCTCTACATATCTCATGAATCATGCATGCAATGGCGCAACATGCCATTGAAATTTTATGACATCATTCTGTTCCCCCTTCGAATTCCTCAGACTAGCCTTCAATAATAGATGTCTTCCAAAATAAACGTATAAATTATTTATGGTTGTTTACTCTAAAGAGGATAAAACGTGAATATTACCCAAGCTTCCTTGCTAAGAAAACTTACCAAATGGCAGTTCTAATTACCAAAATGATGAACTTCATTTCCAGGCGGATGTATACCCTTGTCAATTGCCCAATGCCATTTGGTGATTTTGATGAGGAAAAAATTTTCCATTTCATGGTTATTCATTCAATTATCCTTCGTTTGAATGTTAGGTGATTTATTAAGGATTCATTTTATTTCTGTTGTAGAATTATGTTAAAAGGTCCATAATCGTAAATTTGAGTAAATGTCTTTCCTATTCTTCCCCAAAGTCAGGAACACTTGATTTAGGCGAGAGTCTTATCTCATCCGCTAAAAATTCCATATTTAAATCGTTGCAGCATTCAATTATAGCTTTCTGAGGTTGATTTGTTATTTTTCTACAATTAAAATTTTCAATCAAGACACACCCCACATAGAAAAGAGATAATCCTTGACATTAACATCATTATCAGACGAAAGTAGTAAGCGACACGTCGTTGTTCCGGTGGAACATTAACCCATTGACCCAACTAGGAAAGTTCTAGTTTTACAGGGGAGCCAAATATGAAAATTATTTCACTTAATGCCATTAATTAAACAACGCATAACCCAGTCGCTGATTCAGAATGACGGTTACATTCAGTTCGTCTAATCTGCTTTCAACTGATACCCGATTGGGGTAAACATTTTTGGACTCAGTGAAGGCAATATCAGTGATATAAGCCTTAAAATAATGTAATAAGACTTGGATTACATTATTTATATTTATAGAAAAAAAAACAATTTACATAAACTTGCTGAACAATCCCAACTAATAGCATACACAGCGTTTCTTCTGCTTAGGGTAATCAGCACAATCTTACTTTATGATTCATAATAAACTAACGGACACTCATATCTTTTCAAATTCATAGCCACATCCACAAACACGTGCAAATTTCCGCTGAATGCTAGAATTTTAGCTTTTGATAATGAAATCAGAGTGTCACCACTTTCGTTTGCTTATCAACCAGGCACCGATACGCAAGTGATCATGATTGCGGAAAATATCATACAATCAATTTACGTTTGCACATATTGTGAGGTTTATCTTTTATGAAATTTGTACGAATTATTTTTATATCTTATCATTTCTCCAGTTTGATAGCGATAAAACGACTACATGACGATTATAATTTTAACAGGCAACAATTGTAGTAGGGTTGATAAATGAATTACAATTTTTTCATATGGTTCTATAAAATGAGAATAAGGCCACAAATGTTAGCGTTTAAATTTATGATTTTACTTTAGATACAATAAAGTTTATTTCAAATATTTCGGGATGCATCCGGGTTAACTTTAAAAACAAATAGAATATTGTCTCATTCTCTCCTTGGAGGAACATAGTGCATATGGACCGCTGAAATTCAATTCAACCTCTTCCAGGGCTTCTGGAGACGCCTGGCTTGTTCTTGCCGCGTCATGAGAGGAACTGAACCCTCCTTTGCTAAGGCAACCCAAATTTCATTTTAGGTTTCCGCCCTTAGAATTGCATATAGTTCAGTTTCAAAGATCCTTTGCATATTGACCCAAGGGAAAAGCCAACTTTTCGATTCTATTCGAGAGGTTGACTCTTGCTCCAAAACCCTGTTCTGTTTTTGAGCCACCAGTGTAGAAGATCTCAATGTATCTTGCCACGCATTCTTCTGATTTATCCCAGTTTTCTCTACCAAGCAGATGTATGGGAACCTGAGAATCAAAATACATTGCAAAAACTGGATTTGGTTCTCTCGATAACTCTCCCAATGCTCTGTGCTCCTAACGTGCATTGTTCCCCCATAGATCTGAACGTAGTCTATGAGTTCCTCTCATTACAGTGCTGAATGTACAAATCCAAGGGCTGCTAATTGTGTAATGCATTTGGAGCTGCGGGTAATACAAAGACATTGAGTTCTCGGCAGTAAAACTATCAAAAACTCCAAAATCACGAGCGACAGCAGCCCCATCATTCGCAGAAGCTTGGTCTTGCGGTGGTAGATTTTGCAGTCCCCTTAGTAGCGAGTCATCAACATTCGACACAGAAGTGACAATAGCATTCCTCCTTCGGGGTAGCTGTTCGTTGCTTCTGTTGGCAAATAGCGATCAACAGCCACTTCAGCACACACCATTAGCATAGTGTAGATCCACTTGATTTATCAACACGATGCTCTCTGGCGGTATCACAAAGTTTTTGGAACGACATACAGTAGAAGGCCCATTCAATGTCCACGAACAACGCCGTTGTGTACTCACCCTTCAGAGCTGCATCCTCTATCTTTGAAGAGTAAATTCGTAGGATTTTCTACGCTGGTAAGCATGTTGGTTTTCATCGCCTTTTCGCGAATGTATTTCAATATTTCAAATGATGTTAAGCTAATCTGTCTGAAGTTCTTTTGATTTGAAGTAAGCTATGAAGACTACCTTTACCTTCTGCCAAAAGGTAGGCATGTAACCCGAAAAATATTTCTTTGAAGTAGTTCTAAGTGCTCTATGCCAGGCACTTTAAAGTGTTCAAAGGAGAGTATAGCAACTCTCGCTTTTCATCAGTAATCACTGCTCTTAAAATGTCCAACATGCCTGACCCATTCCTTCTAAAGAATCGCACAGCTTTGACGTGTTATTCGCCTTCAAGTTCCTTACAGTAGAGTCTAAAGTACTTTCGCTTCGAACACTTAACCAGCCTCTTATATTCACGAAGTGGATTCCGGAAGTTTAGCCAGTCTCCATTCTTATTGCTTTTACCTCCCCTTGGTCCAGCTGAAATAATGAAATCAAAACACTTCCCTCCTCTAGAATTGAATTCCTACTGCCCCAACTAACATTTTAAGCATTCGCATCACAATCTATTACGAGTTTAAGGACGACATGTTTCTACATACACTATCAAATCCCTTAGTTCCTGCTTCGGCGGAAGGCATAAAGAAGCATAGGGGCAGTAAACAGAGGTGAGGATGACGTTTCTCCTCTTACCATTAACCTCGTATTGCAAGTTGATCTCAACAAGGTCCTGGGAACAGAATTGTTTCAGAATGGTTGCCTTTAACAATTTTGACCTCAAGACGGAGACTCTCGAACTTGAGAATATCTCATCGAAGAGGGGCCGCCTAGTTTCCTTTACTGATAATTTGACTAACCTTCATGTTTGTAGGCACACATGTGTCCAGTTTGTCCTCAACTTCCGCCAAAAGTTCCACTTCCATGGGTTCGACTGTTTTGGATATTTCCACATTTGGTGGTGCAGCAGTGCTCATGTCCTCATTCCCAAGAATCTTCGCATTCTTTTACAGTAATTTCTGCTGCCTTCGGCCGTGAGCCTTCCCAGGCTCCCGGTGTCCAAACTGAATGAATCCTTTTCCAAATACTGGTTCATATAAATAAGTTCACATCACCAGTTTTCCTGTCTTCCATTTTTATCGATAGATGTGGAAGAGAAGATTTTGTCAGGCAAGTTTTAACGTGTAGTCCGCGTTAGTTTGCTGCCGAAATATCCCTCTACAAAGTGTTCCTCTTCCGTTTTCTGGAAGAATTATGTAACATTGCCGTCGAGAGACCATTGGTCATAGTTAGGTTTCCAGTTCCTCTCATTAAAGGAGCTGCCACATTTTCCAACCTGGCTAACTGCGCCATAGGGACTAAGTGCAGGCTTTCCACGGAAGTGGAGAACATGTCTTCTCCGTGGAGAAGCATGAATCTAGTTATGCCTCCTAATATCCTTGCCTTGGTCACTATTTGTTTGCTCAAAGTCGCAGATAAATTCTAAATCAGTGACTCTTTACCACTTTAAGAGTTCAAATTTTTAAAAATCGTTAAAACCACTCTTAGCGTACTAGTGAACTACTACAGATTACCCCACCACGGCATGGTGGGGCCCAAGGTATGTTTTCTCGCAAATGTAGTTTCCGTAAAAAAAATCTAACATAATTGTGAAATCGTATATACATATATACACAGATATGAAGTCGAGACCTCAAAAGATGTTATCGACGTGTGCATGGAACGTTTAAAAAACATCACAAATGCTAGTAAACTGTCAATCTTTGGTATTGTCTCACTTAACTATTAGTTTTTGATGATGTCCTCGAATTAACTCCAGCGGGGAGAAAACGTTCTATCCGTGCAACAAGAAGGGAAGGAAAGAAATTGGAGTCTGATATAGATCAAGGGTTATTTTATCATTTAACTTACGATAGTCCCCACAGATATGGCATTGGTCCAAGGACTGCTTGACGTTTGGATTACGTTTCGCTCAAGCAGGTATTCCACTTCGATGCAAGCTAGCTTGTGCCTTTCACCTGCTAGTTTTCTGGGAGGTTCTGAAACTAGTGGACCTATCATTTCAATGTAATTTGTTTTCCGCTCGTTACATAGTTGGCGCTTTGATAATATCGACGAATTCTTTTAGCGAATTGATGTATTTTAGGGGGGCTTTAAGGCTTGATCGTAAATCTGCTGTAATTATTGGGTCCATTAGACATCGGTGCTTTAGATTGGCGAGTAGTCTAAAATTTGCTTCTGTAGCTGTGTTCTTCCCACTCGCCACTATTAAAGACCACTTAAAACCTTACCACAACTGCGAAGGAACATCCTACGCGAACTTTACCAGCAGACAATCCTTTCATAGCTAACGCAACAGACCTAGTAAGAGTCGCTGTCTGCGTTTCGCCATATGCTCGCCTTAAGTTCTTCACATCCGTTTCCTGTATGTCCTCTAGTTTCAATTGGTCTCCGAGTGCTTCGCAAATATCCTCCTCCCGTATCCCGTCGAGATCTTTGCATTCTATTATAACCATTGACCAACTAACTCGGACAGTAGCTTGTTCGCAGAGTGATGCCTCGATGTTTTTTTGTAAATCGTCTTCTTCGATAATTCGTCACATTGTCGCTTAGCTGCTTAAGTACATTATCTGCGTTTACCCTATGTACAATGTAAGTATAGGACATGCCCTCTTTTGCTGTTGTCATCTGAGCTTTTTGGCGGTTTCGTTGCCGAGTTAGTCTTAGTCGGCCTCGCTTCACTCCGTTTTGGATTTAATTAGGGCTCAGATTGCTTTGCCAGCCGGTTCCTTTTGTCCTGATCCTTTTTCTTCTTTTAAGCCTTTTGATGTAAAGTTTGATCGTTAAAGGCTTGTCTCACACGCTTTTATGATTCTTCTCTTGGCTGCGATGTTTCCTTTTGAAGTCGGGTCTCAATTGTCAATATCACCTGTGAGTGCATAAAGAAGCAATATCTGGTATATATGACGAGTGAAGTAGATTCTCCCAATCCATCCCATTTAGATAGTTCTGGGCATTTTTTTGGGTTCGTACACGGAGTTGGAAAATGTTAGGAAGACACGCCCGCTTCAGCTCCGCCACATAAACGCTGGCGCTACAGCGGTCGCGTGTAGGAGTCGCACCCACTAAAAACCACCCCTGGTGTCGCGAAACCACCATTTAGGTATTATTTCGCGGTGAAGGTTTGCCTTTAGACACTCGTCCTATTATTTTTCTCCATTGCGAATCTTGGGCGGTGAAACATCACATGCTCTGGAAGAAGAATCATTCAATCCAAAGCGGTGCAAATAGTGCCTGTGCCACTGTGTCCCGTGAGGAACTCGGCAATGTGGTAGTTGATCTTCCCTTGTTTCCGCTCAAGCCACACCCTAATGATGGAAATGAGCTTGCGCGTCCACCGACCCTTCGTAGACTCGTCCCATCTGAGTTGCCAGAGATCATGTGATTCTGACCTTGCGGCATTTCTACGCCCTGCGTGTTCCTCCATACGTCTTGCATGGTACAGCACACTCATTTCTTTCACCACAATGTCGACAGGGATCATGGCTACTGCCAATAATACTACCTCATCTGATGTGATTCTAAAAGCACTGCAAACCCTTAAAGCCATTAGCCGGTAAACCGAGTTACCTGCTTCCATCTCTGAGAGTTTGGAAGCGCCTCTGCCCCCACAGGTGGCGGGTAAAGCAGGATGGAGCACACCACTCTGGCTAGAAGCAACCTTTGATAGTGTTTCCGTCCACCAATATTCGGCAACAATTTTGCAAGTATCGCGGTGACACTGGCTGCCTTTTGGCATGCATATTCTAAGTGTTCCCTAAAGCTCAATTTGGTGTCAATTATCACTGTCAGATATTTGATAGCCGGCTTTGATACGACCGCATATCCACCGACTTCCACTTTCAAAGTGTTATTTTTCCTGTGGTTGTTGATTATTAAGATCGCTTCCGCCAAGGTCAATCCGGCTTCTTCTAGCCAGGACTTTACCGCTCTTACTGTTTTCGTCCCGTAGACCTCCACATCTTCTGGGTGTTTTGCTGTTACAACCGCAGCTATGTCATCAGCAAAGCCGACAATCGTAGTCCCCTCTGGGACGGGAAGATCAATCATCAATGTACTCTTTGGGGCCCTCATCCGTCCCGTAGCAGAGAGTCTTCTCTAAGAGGTAGTTTTCCACCAAGTTCGCTAAATACCTGGAGACACCTATGTCAGCCAACCCCCCTTTAATTCTGTTCTAGTTGGCCGAGTTGAATGCGTTTTTGGCATCCGGCGCCAATACGGCATAGCAGCAAAATAACATAATGAAAAACTACAAAACTTTCCCATCATAGATTTTTTCACATAATGATGTCACTTGGTAACTATCTCACCCGCTTCAGTAAAATCCTTATTTCTGGAAACAAGAAATCATTTACTTCATCACTTCAATAACTGCATAATGAGTTCGACATAGTTCAGACAGGTTTTCACACAAACATGTCATCAATAACTATTCTGGTCTACACTCGTTGCGAGTTAAATACTTTCTCAATATGTAATACATTTTTATGGTCCATAAAACTATAAAAATCCTACTTTATCGCTGTAAAAAGCATAAGCGAAAAGATTGCACTGCATCGTGAACATAAGTAAATGCATTGATGCACATATTAGCTGCATTGTACAGTGCTGGGTTGCGAAAGGTCAGTGGCTCCATAGTAAAATATTTTACGGAGTTTTAATGAATAAAAACGAATGATGAAGTGTGCAACTTTCAGATTTAAATTTACTAGCGGTCATTCAAGTGCAAACTGAAAAATTGCTCTCAATTAAGGAACCGTGAGGACTTTATCTGACAAAATCAAACATTTAGTCTTATACAAAATTTACACTAGAACTTTCTCTTCCTGAGGTAGTAAACCTCTGCTGATCCCAAATAAAGGACTCAGACTAACTTTTCTAAATATGAAGTGCCACCCCAAGCAACTACTCACTTTGAATACTTAATTTCATTATGGAACTTCCCCAACTCAATTTAGGGGTTCAAATTTTCTAGTTATTTGTATTATGTCTTCTTGGGGGTGGGTATTGTGTGCATTTGAAATTATTGTTCATTGGTGGAACGAATGAATTGTAGCAGCTCCAAAGTGTCTATTTATATTCCATAGTTGGGCAAGGTTACCACTAGGTAATTTAATTTGGATTAAGATTGCAGTTTTCCGTTTGAAATAGTGTTTTTGGAGTAACATTTAATGGTAGCAAGTTGTAAATTATGCTGCAGTAAGGCTTAACATGCAAACAGTTTGAATGTCATCCAAAAAGGTGTGAAGGTTTTATGCTTCATGGAAAGTTCCTTTGTTCAAGATGCCTACCAAATGAGGGTAGTAAAGTTACATTGAGTTAATTTCGTTTGCAATGTTTACATGTAAAATGAATAATTAGTTTCTTGTCCACTATCTTTGATTTTGAATATGCAGTAGAATCCGTTTATTATGACTTCGTTTGCAATGGCCAACCGTTTTCAGCGTCGTAAATGTAAACTCTAATTAGGTTTCGTATAAACGTACTATGAAGACGTATCCGCATAGTACAACTCCGTTTTAAGCGGCCAACTGCTTTTAGCAACCTAATTTTTTAAGGGGGTCATCCCGTGTGAAGGCCTTTTTCTTTTGGCTTTTTTGGAAATTTTTTGTGAAGAACTGGATAAAGACACAAATACGAATTTTTCACCATATATTTACTAATATCTTGAGCGTACATAGTAATTTTTCCAGCCGGATCGCATAGTTCGTTATTGAAATACAGAGCAATTTATACACCCATCACCAAAAAGATGTTTTTCTGCTGCTACACTAGAGGGCGCTGTCGTCATCTTAAAGAAAAAAAGTAAATGGCATTTTAACGTACAGACTTAACTACAGTCTGCAAACTAGGATTATTAAAAAATGTTAAAAGCTAAATTTTTGGTGCCTTAAACTTTTTTTTGTGAATTTTGGTGTTTTTTCAAGGCTTCTTCAATAAATAAAAAAAACTACTGAATGAATCGCAATTATCCTAGTTTGCGAACCGTAGCAATATGTTCTGAATAAGTCGTGAGAATTTCAAAGAATTTCTTTCTTGTTGAGGATCCTGGGGGTCCTGATTCGGCACCCACTTGGTGACGGACTGGACCACTTGGGAAGCAACTTACTTTCCCTTTGGTAGTCCATGGACTTCTCTTTTTGGGGTAAACACCCAAGTTTTCAAAAAAGAACGAAAAAGTTGACTGACGGTTTCGTCCAGGGCAGAGGCAACTCGTTGGATAGATTTTGGGCTATAGTGAGAGTCGATTTTCAACATGCAGTTTCGAGAAAAACGCATTTAAAAAGTAGAATGTGATTTTTAGCCATAAAACTTTAACTAACCATTAATCTGCTATACCTAGCCCATAAACCTTAGATTTCTTCAAGAAACACATGTACAGCCTTGGCTTCAATTCTTGTCCTTTTAGCGAAGTCATTCGGACCGATAAATACGAGACTTATCACGTGTTTAACGCTATAATTTCCGAACGACTCCGAATCTTGAACTACATCTTGATAAATTTGATGAAAAAAAAATTCAATTCCGCGGATCCGACACACACGGGATGACCCCCTTAACATCTCAACGCATTGCGTGCTTTTCCGGCATAACCGACAGGCCGAACTGTACGTGGATGGCGGGGTTAGCGTACGTAGATTGTTTGTCGCAGATGTGGTTTTCATTTATTAAGATTAAGGATTAAGGAGAAAAATAAAGAAAAGGTAAAACCCTTGTTTGATGCTAATGTTTTAAAAGCTAAACGTGTGGGGACATCCACTCAAGAACAAGTAGATGAAGCACTATTACAGGGTCTAAACTTCAGCGTAACCGGGGAATACCCATAAATGGACCCCTGCTTGAAGAAAAACTAACCTCTTTGTTCAAGAGTTGAATATCCCTAACTTCAATTGCTCAATGAGTTGGATAAACCGTTGATTAATGCCCTTAGAAGCGTAACTCTAGTGTTTATTTAATGATTCACGATTCCTGGACCACACTCACGCAGAGGACAATTTTTAACTAGCCACTGTAGCCTGTATTAAGGTCTCAGGTGCAGATGAGTTTCACAAAAAAAATGACATACCGCTGAGCTCATAACAAACGAGGACCTTAACCAATATGCGTGTATCGATGACGCTGTTGCCACATACGAAAAAAATGATTTTGTGAAACACATAAGGTAGTTACGTTGACGATGACGAAACTGGGGAGAGTGGTTGGACTCTCACTGCATCTGAAGCTCTGATGGCTGCAGATTCTACTGCATATGCAAAAAGTATTGTAAAAAATACTACAATATGTTGATCCAAAATTTCTACAAACTTATTCACAAAATGTTCCATACAAGATTAATTATCAAAATCGATATAATCTCCTTCAAAGTAATTGATGCAATCCTCGAAAGATTGAATAGTATTCGCTGCGTGTTTAGTCGAAAGTTTTTTGTATGATGATAACATGCGATTTTTATGGTGCAGAATCCACGAGTTGCTTTTGGTTTTGTAAATCTGAGGATGCCTTCCGCGCAGTTGAATATGTGAGTTCTTTCGAATTCCTCAGTTCCGCTGCATGAATACTTGCAGCTTTACTCTGCCAAATGCCGATTCTGGTCTCACTATTATGAGGCCAAATCTGTGGCGAACCAGTCTGTTAGCCTCTTCATTACCAACAAAGTTCGAGTTTCCTGACAGCCGTAGCAGTAATGTTTTGCTCAATCGCCTAACTGCTGGAATAGATTTAAATGGGGCGAGCTTATCATTTTTACCGCAAATATTCTTCTGCTGATAATAAGATGACATATATCTTCGTCTGGAATATGTTCGTCATATTTGGATACGCATCCATTATTTTCTGAGGACACACCTCAGCTCAATCCGGCTCCTACGGCTAACCTGTTAGTGAAAATCATTGAGCCTTTCGATAATTGCCTTTGTTAATGGGTTGGAAGATCAAAGAAGCTTTGTGACTTCGGTTTGCTTTTAGTCACAAATGAATGGGAGTTTCCTCTCCCATCGCCCTTAGTACAGCCTTAAGGTTGTGGTTTGCCCGAAAATAAATGCTTACCCGTGGGTAAGTCTTTGACCTCGGCAAGTGACATTGACAGGAGCCGAAAATCAAGAGTGCTCGCAGAATGGTTTCAGTTAGATTAATTCCCAATTGAATAAATGGAGAGTCCAGCTCGGAGTTAGATCGTCACGATCGATTTTTTTTTAAATTTTCATGTTTGTTTTTTGTTCTTTGTTGTTTGATGATTGGCTGCCTTTACCTCTATTTTACTGGGGAAGTAGATGCCGAGGCAAGGTTAGGAGTGGACCGGCACCGAGAATTCATCGTTCAACTGTGTAACAATTCAGCCCTGGACATGCAGTGACATTGTTCAAAGTTTAAACGAAACTAAAAACATATATGTTCAATAATAAGTAATACCACAAGAATGTGTAGTAATCGTTGGAGTAACAGATGACCATCCGAACTAGCTATGGCCAATCATGAGAGACAAGCTATCCCAAGTAAAACAAGGCGGAATATCGGAAGCTGGACGCTTCGGGTATAAAGGTTTTGTGTTCATCTTGTGTAGGAAAATGACTACGCGCGTTTTCCCGTTCGTACATACCTAAAAGTCCCGTCTTAGAGTGCGATAAATTCTCGTGAAATGCACAATTTTTTTTTTCTATAACTTTGTTAATAATAGTTGGATTTTTTCAAACTTTCCAAAATTATGTATTATATTATTACCTATAACGGTACCAAATTTCCAACTTCTAGGATGAACTTAAGGGGGATTTTCAAAGTAAATTTCTAAAATATAGTAATATGTTATTATTAACTTTCTTTGAGCCGATATAGGAATTACATGTGTTTTGAGGCGTAGATTTCTTATGGATGCACCATTGTAGCTTTTTTCAGATTTTTCGGTTGGATTGGTTCTGAGAACGAGACGTGTTACACTTTTTAGGGCATCCATTTTGACCCTTCACTCCCCGATCTTTCACCGAGCATCAAAAATATGATCAGTTTCGAAAAGTACTAATCGAGCCCTATCATTTGATACCCCAATCGATTATATTCTCTGAAAAAAACAATACACCCCCCGCGATATTTATTAATCTTGCAAATACCGTTATTTCGGAAACCACTTGTTCTCTTCGTCGGTGCTAACAAGTCTTGTTCGGTCGATATTTAAAAGATTAATAAATATCGTTAGCGAATAGAAAAAAGCAAGTGTTAATTATTTCAAATAATTTAATCGCTAGGAACACCGCTAAATTACACTCGGAAATACGACATCCTTTCTCTTACGAAATTTCCTAAAATATTAATTATGACCACTCCAAACTTATGAAATTTGTTGGGAGACAATTCTATTTTTATTTTTAACGTTTGGTAATTAGATGAAGTGTAGATATTCAGTTAGAAATATGCTAAAATGTACGTGATTAGCATCAAACCATTAAACAATTTCATTGCTAATTTTTTTGTCATACGCCGCGACCACCAGAATCTGTTGACCAATCAGCATACCAATGTTGACAGTCACCCTGGCGGACCCTGACCTAGGGCCCTTGTACCATGAAATGGCAACAAATAAATATTGGAAGGATATGAGTTTTTAATATTGTCCAGTTGGGATGGGATATAGGAAGTTAAACATGGGATGATTGAAATGATCAACGAGGCTATATAGCAGGGGAAAGAGAACCCTGCATCCAATCAAGAAAATCTCCCCCACTCTAATAAGAAATTAGAAATTCAAGATGATTTACATGTCGTGAAACCGTCTGATGTTACAAGACAGGATTTTCGGATCACGCACAAAATAGCTGAGGGCAGTAAAAATGCTGATACTACAAATGCGCTATTCCGAAAACTCCAAAACTACCGATAACTTTCATATTCATTACAGCGTAAAAACCCCATTCCCATTCTTATTCAATATTTTAAATACGCCCAAACAACAAAATTCCAAGAGATTCGTATTTCTTAAGTTATATTTCGATGTTTTCTGACTTTACCATTTTATACAACTATAAAACTAAATAAAACAAACAAACTACATTTTTTCCTTTTTCTATCTAGAAATTCACGTTTAAGATTATTAGGTCCCGCCCACATTTTAGGTTCCCGGAAATTTTTTTATAACAAATCAGCACCATTCCAAGCAGTTTCAATTTTGCCATTGCAATTTATCAAATAAATGCATTTAACAAAATGCCGTCTAATTTATAACGGTCAATAAAATTTTAATGGTTATTTTTCCTAGAGGAGCAATTTATCTCATTTTCAATGCTTGTATAATTCTTGTGCTTTTCGTTCTCTTAAGGCTTGAAAATATCGATCAGACAATATTGCACGAGAAATCTTAATATTAAGCGTTGAAAGGTACTGTGTCAATATAATAAAGTGCTCTAACTAATAGTCAGATAAATATGCATTATAAATTGCGTCTAATTCCTGGCGATCAGTCTCCGCTAAATGGGAACTATCCGAGATGCTTTGAAATACATTAAACATGGCGATATGAGCTGTTATTGTAGTTGGAATTTGTTAATTGTGCAATGATAATGGGCGTTATCTGTACGTGGCGTCCTCAGATGGTATTCAAATAATTATGTAGCTTTTAATTGATAGTGTTTAAAAATGTATGCTCTCCGTAATTATCGTCATTGAGCAGGCAGAGAATTTTCTGTTGTGTTATTTGGATTCCCTCCTCTGTGATTTCGGTGTAAACTCTACTCATACAACATAATTAACAAAAGTTCAGGCTTACTTTTGCTTCAGCATCTGAACCATTGTAAATACCATTTGCGGATTCAACACCAAGTGGTGATACCATCGACGTCTTACTATCGAGTCCATTTATATAGTTATAAACCGCGCTATTACAAACGAGCAATATACTCCGCATAACTATATCTCTGGCCTAATGGAATTTCTGTTGTGGTTAGTAAAAATTCCACAAATCCAATATAGTCGGAATGAGTGACTGCACAGATACGATAGCTTTCCTGCCTCACAAGCTTTCAAATAAAAGTAACTTCCAAATTCAAAATTTTCTCAGAGATAGAAGCTCGTCAGCCAGATTGCCAGTCTCCCCAAGCATCTCATCAATCTCAATATTTAGCGTTAAACGTATTTGAAAAACCGGTTTAACAATTATCATCTTTATATTTGCATCTTTTTTTATTTCCTATTCATACAAGATTGCCCGCGCGTACAATATTTCGGAAAGATAGTTAATTCACACACAATTAGGTATTTAAATGGCAGAGCGTTGTATGCGAGGAGTTTTGAGCCGGAAGGCAAACATACTTGACCAATTTTGGTTAATGTCATGTTTCAAGTGATTGCGTTGAAGACTCTGCATCCTTGACACTTTGTTTATTTGAAACATGAACTGATATTTTTGCAAATATTTTGAATTATCGTTCAAACCAATGCTATTTTTTCCGATTTTTGAAGTTCCTTTGATTCTATAAGTTAAAATGATTCTCTTCTTTAGGACCAGTTTTTGAACTTTAGATAGAATTGGTATTGTCCTCATTGTGACATTCTGATTAAAAGCGTACCAGGGATATGTATATTATCTCCCAAGAGGCAATTAATTTATTTGCTGATGTACTGAGAAGTGTTGTTGATATTGGGTGTACAAATAATTTTTAAAGTGTTTTTCATGCAACGTATAATTCAAACATAGAATTCAAATATTGTTTTGATTTTTTTATATGTGATGGCGCTAGAATGGTAGTAAAAATAGAATACGATAAGCAATTTTTTCGACCCTAAAGGCTACGAATGATAAATTGCAAGGATTACTCTTGGTCTCCTGGCACATTGCTTGAATATGTATGGTGAAAGAAGAGCGTTGCACATGTTCGACGCTTTTCAGTCATTTGCGCGTGAAAATTTTTCGCAAATTTACACATCTAGGGTTAGTATCGAGGGGATGGGGAAGCATACACAAGAAAACGCCTAGAAACTTAATTTGCTCCATCTGTATGTAGTCCTCTTGCTCTAATGTTAAATACAAAAGGAACATATGGAGCAATTTATCAGGTGACAACATTAACAGCGAAAAGCAACATTCACAGCACAAAGATTATTCTTGGCATTCGGTGGGATATGATGCTTGCTTTACTATAAGCTGCTCCACTCGAATAATACAGTGAACGGCGATCCTTTTAAACCAAGCGATCGAACAAAAAACCTAGATTTACTGAAACTGAAAAAATTGCTTCAGTATAGTGCTTAAATAGGTCAAGAAAACGTTACTATCATTTGCTTGGGAAATTTTACCTCCGTGTGACTTCGTAAAATGCGAAAGATGGCTTGAGGTCATAGGTATCGAAAGGGACTATTTTGATATTATTAGATAATCCTAGTAGCCGCGAATCTTGACAGTCACTTTCCGTGATAAAGCTACCCTTTCGGTATCTAAAAGCCCTGACCTCTTGCAGGTAGCGATCATTGGGTGGACTATTTATCATCTAAATTTTTTATTCAATTTCAATCTTATTGCTTCGAACTGATTAAATTTGCCACAGATTTTTTTTTGTTTTCTCTTTCCGTTTATCTAACCTTATTAATTTCTCTATCTAAAGGTATAATGAAAAGAAAGGAAGAAAATCCAGCTACATATGAACTCCACGGAAACTAAAATAAGTAGTTTGTTCTACGCTTAACACTAGGAAGAGAGAGAGAGTCCACCAAATCACAGAATAATATTCATAAAGGTGGAAAAAGAGAATAGGATAAAAGCAGACACTTTCTTATGATGTTGATGAAGGGTGAATTAGGAAAGAGCTCATAGTCAAAAGATGTACCTCAGTTTGGAAATAAGATCAGATATGATAGAGGTTCGTTGAGGTAGAAACCATCAATCCCCTAACAAGCCGAAAACCGGAAGCTCGGCGCTTCAGGTATGAAAGGTTTTGTTGATATTTTATTTAAGAATATTTAACTACACAACGGTTCCACTTTATATAGCTAGTAGTGAATATACATTGACTATACCCGATACTCAATTCGACGTGTTACTGATAGTTTGTCCCGTGGGGACGAGTAATTTGACCCAAAAGGAGTATTTTTGATGTATTATAACTTTGTTAAAAATAGTAGGATTTCCATCAAACTTTTCAGTAGGTTAAAACTAAACTGCATCGAAAAGTATTAATTGAGACCTTTTATTTGATATCCTACATGGAAATTGGATCGAAAAAAAAAAATTTGCACCCCTCTTTTAGGTGGGGTGGTGTTGATAAAGCAATTTTGCTACACGACAATCCGCATTCATCATTATCATCAACGCCCACAACTAAGCAGTCGTGGCATCACGCATAAATTTAATCGTTATAAAGGCCCTTGTAGTCGTAGTAGAATTGGTAAAAGTATATTTGGAAACTCTTAAATGGGAAGTCCTACCTCTTCTGCCGCATTCTCCAGATGTTACTCTTTCATATTACCATCAATGGTTCATGGACTGTTAAAGCTGAAGTTCGTTTTTATGAAAATTGTTAAAAATGGCTAGGAGTGCAGGAACTCAGCGACTCAAATTCACAAAACATATTCCTCCTTCCCATTATTGCCGAGTACATAATGTTCGTTGCTAGGACGGGCGATGATGTGATAAGAGTCATCATATGGAGGCTGCAAAGACGACTTAATTTTCTCTATTCTGACAAATAAGTGGGTACTTTCGAGAAGGTTTTTGAAAACGAAAGGGTGGTTTTTGCCTTGTCGAACTGTAGGAGTAGGCTGTTGTTCGTATCTTCTTAGTGCCAATGAGTTTGTCGAGAGACTGGAAAATGATGCTCTCAACTCACCATCACTTGTGATTGTGACCAGGGTGCCAAAGTGTGAAATTTATGACGCCATGAGAGCATTAAAAATATCTGTCAATTTTTTCTAAAGGAGTGGCTTCCGACGAGTAAAATCGTCAATGCAGGTAAGCAGATAAGAAGCTCCGCGCGACTTGGAAAGCAGTCCGACTGTGTGATGTACATATGCTTAAAACGGGAATTTGGAACATCAAATTTTCCTATTGGAGGTATGCAGCGTCGAGAAAGTATGCTGCACTGATAAAGCAGAGAAGTCTGGGCCCATTGTGCGATGCTCTTGAACATGCGTGGCCACACGTACTTGGTGGCAATCATCTTCCTGGTGAGACGATGGCAGTAAGTTGGCACATCATGGTCATCCGCTGTCAGCCTTACGATCTTCAGACTCGAACAGGCTTCAGAAAGGTGTTTCAGCCCAATGCCCCGAGCTGTCTTAATTCCCATATAGTGATTGCGACTGGAAAGACATCCGCTGGTACATTGTCTGCACCTGCGACGTAAATGGCATTAGTGGTAAATTGAATAATATATTTGAGGTGGCGTCCTTGTCGATGAGACAGTTGTGGCTGGAGGAATTTGCACTTTTCAACGTTGAAAACAAGACCGACCTCAAGGAGATGTTGAAAAATGCACTCACGGTGCTCGACATGTGACTCTGAAGAAGAAGCGACCAGAACATCATCCTATAAACGACACAACAGTTTAGGTTTCGTAGAATAGAGTGGATGAATCTCTGAAATGTTTTCGCAGCATTGCACAGTCCAATGATGTAAGGTTTGTTGGAGGTTGCATATTTCGATCGATAGGATCGATGAGAGACCTGCGTTGCAGATCCGTTAGTAAACCGTAGTGCGCCCAAAATGGCTATCGTGCGTTATAATAAAACGCCACGAATATGTTTAACGAAGTCTTAGATTCGGGTCTGCTTGCCTGTAGCCATAAGCGCGGATCGACGATAAAGCCTGAGACGTCAGTGGATGGTACTTGGAAACAGGGAGAACCGAAACTTCAGCGAATGTATCAATTAAATGATTGCGTCTGCACAGGATGTCATAAACGGAAGGGTGACGTGTTGTTATGCTTCGGGTCGCGTCGCCAGGCTCAAAGACAGGTTTAGTTTTTCCGCGTTGCAAAGGTGCAATGGTTAGTACATTTTGTGGCCTTTTGCGCGAACCTTCGGCGATACCAGCATAGCCCAGTATCTGCCGGGAGTCCCGAGGACCTACTACCCGAGCGCTTACTTCATCTCGGATAGAGAGAACTCACAGTGTCGGCTAGTTTTGCCAGTGTTTGCCAATGCAGCCATTGACTGCTGTATTAGCGCGAGTTTATCCAGGGCATCGCTTGACACCCCGCCAACTATAGGCCGCGAGTGCATCTCCTGGATTTTATCGACGATTGCCGACAGCATATCCAGCAAATCAGGGTCCCCGCGATAATAGCACGAATACTCTCCCGAAAATGCTGCAACCACAAAGATTGGAGCCGACCCCACCTTGGCCCCAGCCAGCTGTTTTATTTCCCTAAGCAGCTAACTGTCATGTCTCATCGCCAAATTTCTGCCTCTCAAATATCAGCGGCCGAAATTACCGCAGTCGTTCTCGTTCTCCACCTCCTGATGTTTTTCCATGAAAGGGCCGACTCCTATTTTAAGCTTCTTATGTAAAGCTCGTGACATAAGCCAGTTCTTCTCAAGTCAAAATAGATTTCAGCCTCCAAAATATATTGGCGAAACTAACTCAAATGCTTTTGAAATGATTCCTTTCAATGATCAATGATCCCTCGGTTGATTGCTCGACTAAAAAAGATGATTAGATCTAGCGGCGCAACCTCACCGCTAAATCCAACGGAAGTACTTGAGTGCGCTGTAGACGACTGGAAGCTTTTCTGAGCGTCGCTGAATTTCTTAGAGAAGAAACCATTCCAGAAGTTCATAGTTTCCGTCATCAAGCTCTTCGATGACGACTCCCATGACGTGGATAGAAGCATCAGTACGGATGGCGTGCTACATTATCCAATGGATGTCTCAGGAATTCTGCATTGGCGAATTGTGCTTGGAAGCTTCGAATGCCTTCATTGCTTCCGGTGTCTATAAAAGTGGTCGTTTGTCCCTTTTTTTAACTCTAGACATGTAAGCGTGGTTTTTTACCTAATTCTCAAATGAGGCCTATAAAAGCTGATTATACTGAGAAATAGTGTTACGAAATCCAAACGTCCTCACTTGGAATTCGTAGAGCCTAAAGGGCAGTTTTTGAAACGTCTTCTGGTGCAATTGAAATTTAATGGAATGCACGGCGTAAGTCATTCGTCTGAAAGACTCTCGGGAGATTATAGCGGGCAAGGTTCGTAGCTACATTAAGATTTCTCTCTCCTCTGGGGACTAAGTGTAATGCGCTGGGCCAGGGAGTGCCCAAGGTTTGGTATAAACCGTAGCCAAAGTAATGCTGAAAGTATGACTCCGCTAAAATTTGTAGACCAGTAGCTTCCTCCAAACTACAATTTAATTTTTCAAGTTACCTGTAGGTTTGTACTGATGAAGGGGGTAAGTAGCTCCCGAAATATATATCTACATTGAAAAATAAAAATTGTAGTTTGGAGGTCTTACTGGTCTATCAATTTTAGGCTACACTACAAATAGCAGACAATATCTAATCTCTTTGAAATGACTGCGCTATTTTCAACTTATGCCGACAAACGCGACGGACTGTGTGGGCTACTTCAGAATCCGATCGTATCAGAATGTGGTAATACATTCAACATTCTTGGAATTTCGAAAATTGCGATGGACGTATTATATCGATGAATTCCGTAAGGAGGTCCTGATAAGGTTGGATAGACAAGGATATAGGCAGGATATTGGAAACGACTTTCCCATCAAAGAAAATCTTCGCCGAATTGACTGTGGCCTTCCTAGTCTGCACATCAATGAGGATTCCATAGTGGGAAATGAAGACTGTTCCAAGAATTGGAGCACTTACCATGGCAATGATCGAATTCCAAATAAGGCGGCGTCGAAAATCTAAGTCGATTGTCAAGAGCATATCCAAAGGTTTTGATACGTCTGCTATTAGGGGTGAAAAGTGTGAAGAGGAGGAGTTGTGGAATTTAGGCGTTTCTTTGTTGCACCCTCCCCAATCGCTTGAACTCGAAGGTTGCTCTCTAGTCCGTGGGGATTGGACCGTCTTTCGCGATGGCTCCTGAATCTTGAGCCGTCAAAATTAGCTTGTAGCTTTTCGAATAAGTTTACTATTGCTTGGGGAAGATCGGTTTCCGAGGATTTCCTCGGGAGATTTCTTTGATAGTAGTTGTAGGGCGAGTGATTTCGAGCATCTTGTCGGCTTTGGGGGCCAATTGGTCGATGGTTGCAGCGGAACCGAATGCTATAATGCGACGTATCTCCGCGGGAGATACAGATTCAGATATGTTTCAGAAAAAGCCTTCGCAGAAGTATTCCATTGCACTGACCAGCCTCTGAATATATTTATCACTGGAGATTGAACTTTGAACCCTAACGCATTATGTTAAGTGTGGGCTCTTTGATTATTATCCTTCTCTGGTGGTTTGAGAATAATGTCAATGCTCGGCGTCGAAGTTGAGGGCGAGGTGCTGAAATTTTGCGGCATCCGATGTTATCTTGTTGAGCGAGAATTTTAGCTTCGTCATGGTGAAATAACTTAGTGGGTCTTCGTGCCAGAATTGGGGAAGCTTTACGGGGTTTACAGTGCCGAGGACACTTTCGCTGGGCTCCAGAAGAAGATTTTGCTGATTTGTCGGGTTTTGCTGTGTCACCACGCCGACGATGTTGGCTCTTACGCTTGTGTCATGCTAATTAAGTTCGCAAGGCAAACCCCAAATCGGTATATCCACTCACAATGCATGATACGTTATACGAAAACTGGTAGCAGAGCTAAACAACAAGTGGGAATTTTGGCAACTCTTCTGACAGGAGACGCATTGGGATGAAATTTATAAGTTTGAACGGCGAACGGCGTTTGATCGTCATTTTTCGAAAGAGCCTATCAATGGGAATTTTTAGATCCACCAGCCACAAATTATGTTAATTATTCTTAGATGTTTTTTTGATTATGCTGGTGTCAATCCATACCTCTGCGTGCTTCGTGTACATAAATGTTAGGATCCCCTCAATGTTCTCGGATGCATTTGGAATTTGAGTACGTAATGTTTTCTATGATTCCACTTCATATTATTCTTCATTAATATCTGCATTCCACACGAATGTGTATGATAACAATGTGAAGCTGGGAATTTTAATGTATTTTTTTTTTACTTTAAATGCATTTTGAATGCGATAATAACGTCTCCTTCAGAACCGTTCAAGAAAGAAATTCATTTCAAGAGCCCATCGGCATTCCATGTTACATTTTAAAAACTTGCTGCTGATTTATCTGCCGTGATATTCACAAGTACTTATGTTTGACTGCGGTTAATGGAGGTTCAGTTATGAAACTAGATTTCCCAATAAATTTATCATCATGACCGGTTGGTTGCTCGTTATACTTCAGTTATTGCAGGTTTGAGATTTTTTCAGCAAAATTTTTGTTGATTTTATAAATTTTCGCATATGAGATAATCTAAAATGTTTATGTTTAGACAACTGGTTTCTTGTTAATATTTAACTTGGAATTTTCTTTCATGTTGACATTTCGGGCAGTTTTTAAGACAAGCAAAAGAGGTTGCCACAATATGGAGTTAATTTGACTTTTATTTTCTTGAATAATTAGTGGATATGTGGACTTATCCATGTTCAATGCACTTGATCTAAGGCTTGCAATGTTTTTCAGGTTAGAACCGATACAATGTCGATTTGTCCGTCTGTCTGCTTGGCACACCCCATTTATTCGGAAACATCCGAAAAGGGGGTAGAATTTTTTCCCACAGAATATGGTCATGTGGGGTATCGAAGGAAAGGGCTTGATTTCTACTTTTCGAAACTGGTCTTATTTCTGGTATTGGGCGACTCATAGAGAACTGAGGGTTCAAAATGTATGCCCTGAAAAGTGTGATAGGTCTCGTTCGCAGAACCTATCCAATCAGAAAATCTGAAAAAATCACAAATCATAGCTAGGCCTCAAATCACATTCCATTAGAAATATATCCCGCTTAAGTTGATTCTAGAAGTACAGAAATATAAATAATAATTTAATACCACAATTTTGGAAATTTTGAAGTTTAAAATTGAGGCATTACTTGGCCAAATCTAAGCGCCTTAATATTATAAAGCTCCTTTATTCAAGAGTGGTTTAAAATATAGAATTTCACGAACGTTCTCCTTATTTAAGAAATAAGCTGGAAAAAATATTGTATAATCACAGGTTTACACAATAAATATGTTCTCAACATCGTTCTGTGATTCTTTGATTAGTAATCAGGACTTGGTTCTCCCTTTTTGACTGTTGTGCTTTCACCAAGAAGTACCAAGGAAACGAAGAGATAATACCAATTTATCGAGAAATTTCCATTTTGTTATTATAATGGGAGGATATACATATCAAAATTGAAACAATGCTTACAAGACTTATTGGAAAAGATTTTCTTCTTTCCACTCAAACCTCCACGAAATCTTATTATAGCCACCGCCAACGCACTCATGTATCATAACCCCATAAAAGTTATCTAGTACAATAGCGGAAAATCACGTTCAACAAGTGCTTTAACGATAAAATATGAGACCTCATTAGCATATCAGAGTGATTTTCTCACCACTTTTGTAATTTTCCATCTAATTTCATTCTCATCGTCTCTACGTGTATTTACAACGTAAAACCTTTTATTAAAGCGCTGATTAACTTCATTTATTACAACCATTTATACTACGGGCAAAGGCCAGGCAACTTGAAGCATCTATGGGTCGAGAGGAAGCGACCATGAGAACTTTCATCTGTAAAACTAATAAAGTGCATTTTAGATTGAATCAAATCAGCTTTCGCTTCATATCGTGTCAATTCGCTCAAGTGCAGCTACTCTCCCCTTTTATGATAGTTGGAATGTAAGTCAGATATTTGATAGATTGAAAGTAAAATGTGTATAATAATTTGAAAGGTAGAAGTTCACTCTTGGAGCTGACCTAATGAGTACACTTGACAGTTGGAAGAATCATCACCCGGGGTGAAAGCTACTTTCAAAATGTTATGAAATTGATTATTATTGTCATTTTCTGTAAACGTGGAACATCTGAGAGGCTATATTATTATAGCCATTATATTTTATAATTCCGTTCTTTATCAATCCATTGACTAATCGTTTACTACTATCAAGGACTCAAAGTGATCTCAATCAAAATACATTTTTACAACAATGCAGCACGTGATCGACATTCGATTGAATGGATGCGACTCTTCTAGCTATTTTGTTCTGAAAGTTGAGGAAAATGGAGTCCTGACTCCGCATCCACTTGATGACAGACCGGACCACTGGGGAAGCAATTTATTTCCCTTCTTGTGGTCCACGGACTCCTCTTTTTGGGCTAAACACCCAAGTTTATTTAAAAAAATTTGATCGACGGTTTGTCCAGGGCTGAGGCAACTCATCAGACGCCGCCTCACCTCTGACCGAAAGCGGCGACAGATGGTAATCGCTCCTCTTGGGTCTGTGTTGGGGAAAGGAAATGTCGCATTTGTGATCGAAATTTGACGCTTTATTTAACATACTTAGAATTATCCAATTTAAGTTATATATGCGCCGTTTTGTTCGCAAACTTGTTGCCATTTAGAAGGCAGCTTCATTATCCTCCTCTTATAAAACCCCCCTCCTTATATGCAAAAAAAAAACTCAGACAACTTATTAACACCAGGAGCGTTTGGCATGGACCGGAAGAGGATGATAATCACTTGGTGCTAGGTCCGGACTATACGGTGGGTGCGAGAGGAAATCCCATCCGAGCTCCCTTAGCTTCTGGCGGGTCATCAAAGATGTGTGAGGCCGAGCGTTGTCCTGGTGGAATACAACACCATTCCTATTGACCAATCCTGGCCGCTTCTGGTCAATTGCCTGCTTAAAACGGTCGAGTTGCTCACAGTAAAGGACCGAATTGAGAGTCTGGCCATAGTTGAGCAGCTCATAGTAGATGATTCCCTTTCAATCCCACCAAACACACAGCAAAACCTTCCTGGCCGTCAATCCGGGCTTGGCGATGATTCACTGCGCTTCGACCACGATCTTTTTCGCTTGAGATTTTCGTATGTGATCCACTTTTCATCACCAGTCACCATCCGTTTCAAAAATGGGTCGAATTCGTTCCGTTTCAGCAGTGCATCGCAGGCGTTGATTCGGTCCAAGAGATTTTTTCCCATCAACTCGTGTGGCATCCAAACATCCAACTTTTTTTGGAATTCAATCTTTTGTAAATGGTTCCAAACGGTTTTATGTTCTATACTCAGTTCCTGGCCAATCGAACGAATGCTCACATGCCTGTCTGCTTGGATGATTTCGATGATTTTATTAGTTTCTGCGACGATTGGCCTACCAGTACGGGGTGTATCTTCGATATCCACTACACCAGAACGAAATCGATCGCACCAGCACTATGCTGTGCGAATCGTTACAGTATCGAGCCCATAAACTTCACAAATTTTTTCGGCCGCCTTCGTTGCATTTTTACCTCTCAGGTAGTAAAAACGTAAAATATGACGAAATTCTTCCTTGGTGGACTCCATTTTTGACGCGCTATAACATGAGACTGAAACGTACGATCACAACACTGTCAAAGAGACACTTGTAGCACAGATTGTCGTCTTCAGATCGCTGTATAGTATGACCCGGTGCGATAAGTACAACACAAGATATGTTTAAGTGTCGCCATCTATTGACAAAATACGACATTTCTTTTTTCCCAACCCAGTTTCGACGAAACTGTCAGTCTACTTTTTTACTTCTGAACTTTACTTTTGTTCTTTTTTGGAAGATTTCTGTACCATTCACTTGACACACTGAAAACAGGATTAGCTGGTTCCCGAAATACTTAAATTGGGTAACTATCCAAAATTTTCGCTAAAACAAAGAATTTTTCTTCAATTTTATTTAAAGCTCATTATTTTTTATTTGTTTGAAGCCGACCCCGCTTGTGAACGGGACAAAGGCTGAAGAAAAAGATTTTTTATTTGTTTGAAAAATGTAATATTTGGAGTTTTGGATATACCTCTTTCCCGCATGGTACCCCGTAATTAACCTAGCACGACTTGTCTGAATGAACTTTAACATTTTTAGATCAAAACACTGCGCGCCGTAATAAATGGTCTCTCCGGCGCTATTGTCTGTAATACATTTCTCTTGAGATGTTGATTTATCAGAATATTTAGCCCTGCGTTCGAGATGTTTCAAATGCTCAGACTCTGAGTAAGGGGCGACCAAAACATCATCATCAACGGTGTGAGTCTGTAATCGCCACATGGTCTCCATTCGCCGTTGGACTTTGGGACCATATGTAGGGGAGAAGACCAGCAGCTATTTAATGGTCTGCAAATATCCTGCTTTAACAGTTTGTCGAATACTTTCTTAGCAATAGTGAGCCTCTGGGATGCAAACGCCAATCACGACCGAAGCGAAACTCACCCCCAGAGCGGAACCACTCGAAACCCTATGCTAACGAGAGTTAAACCATAAGCACCAGCGAAGCGCCAGAAGCGAGGACCTACATCGGTATCCGCTGTGTGTCTGCGAATCAGGAACGGCAGAGCAATCGTACTTGGCTTCTGTCGTCTGCAGGTCGGGAACGACGACGCACTCGCACCTGGCTTCTATCTGCTGGCTGGGACTCAAAATGGGGTTTCATGGTCTGCTTGGTCAGTTCTCGTCTATCAAACGAATTTGCACTACTTCGCTCGGTTGCGGAAAACTTGGCTCTAGTGCAGTAATTCCACGTTAATCTGCTTCTTACCTCGAGGTCACCAATTTGGTCAATCACAAATTTTTTATTTTTGATAATAATTTATTTAACTGAGTTAAGTTAGACATTGTACTTTTTTAAAGCAAAAACTAATGTCGAGACGAGATCTCGGCTGTCAACTTGCCGTCAACGGGCGGGCGAGCCCTGCAGAGGGTTGGGTTTCCAGCCGTAGTGAGTTTCGCTAACCTGGTGTGGCGCTCGGACGAATCTTCGCTAAGCGGCTCCACACTACAGCGTCTTCACACTGTGAGCTTAATCTACGGACATAAATAAAAAGTGCAAAGAAAACTTGATTACAAATTTTTAAGACCAAGGATAACCTGTACCCAAAATATAGCTACTTTAAACCACAACATACGCGAGGGTCCATAAGCGTTTGTTTGTCATCGCGCACAGGAAGTCGATTCTTCAAAAAGCTCGGCGCATTGAAATTTGCCAATAGACCATATAAAGTGCAATTGAAGACGAAACACTCATTTTCTCTGAAGCTGATATGGAAGGCCTCCATTTGCACATAATTTCCGAAGTCGGTTTTAATTTTGATATTTTTCGGAAAAGCGAGGAATATAGGGACTCTAAAGTTATTTCATTTACGGACCTGTTCTCAAGAACTATCCAACCCAAAAATAGAAGCCCCTAAGTGGTGTCCAGGCTTCAAAATACTATACTATAATACTAATCGATATCTGCTCAAAGTTAACAATAGTATATTATTGCACTTTTGTGAAATTGTTTGGAAACCTCCCTTGAGTTTATTCTAGACTAACAAAAGTTCGGTAAAATGATATAAAACAAGTCGGGGACACCGGTAGCTGGACCTCTGAGTGTAATGATACGGTGTTTCCAGCGATTAATTATTTGAAATAATAAAAAAACTTGTTTTTTTCTTATTCGCTAATGTTGATATTTTTGTTTTGGTAAATACCAATATTTCGGGAACCACTTGTTCCCTTCATCAGTGCTAACAAGTCTTGTTGGTCTTGTAACCACCACACGCTCTGACAAATTTTCGTGACAATCAGTCCAACCGTTTCCGAATAAATCGGGTGTGACAGACAGACATCGAATCGATTCTAATAAGGTTTTGTTTCACACAAAACGTTAAGAAATGGGCAAGAAAAATATGAAGGGACAAAGAGAAATATATATGTAATCAATCAATGCAAAGAATATAAACTAATTGTTAATACAGGGTGACAAGACGTGTCGGAACTAATATTATTGAAAGTTTTGTTCCAGTAAGTACTTTAACATGCTTCAAAGTAGCAGCTTTGCGAGTCAGTATACAGCTGTCAGAGGCTGCTCCATGAAGCGGCTTGAACCTCTGCAACGCTAAAACTGATGTTTTACTCAAATTCAGTTAGTCAGCCATTAATTGTCGGTTAGAATTCAGAACACCACATTGTCTTCACTCAGTCTGTTTGCAGTTCGTCCAATATGAAGCTATTATACTTATACTGCTTATATCACTGAGAAACAACGTAACATAGAATGTTCTTTATAAGCCTCTTGAATCATAGCAAACTTAATTGAATAATGCTGCTCCAAAAACCGATGCATACACATACATTAATATACCAATTCCAACGAGATTCCAATTTATGAATTCCATCCCTGAAGTGAAAATCTGGAAGGGCTGAAAAATACGCTTCCATAGCTGTTATAACCTCATCATTTGATGAAAAATGCTTTCCACGCATGATTTTTTTTAGGACTGGAAACAGGTGGAAGTTGTCAGGGGTGAATACGGTGGATGCTCCAACAATTCGAACTTGAATTCATGGATTTTAGCCATTGTTGAAATGCTCTTGTGACACGGTACATTGTCCTGATGAAAAAGAATTTTTTTTCTTCTGCAAACCTGGTCTTTTTCACGAATTCTGGTCTAAAAGATTACATTTATATTTAGAATTTGTTGTTTCACCAGTTTGCAAGTAATCCACAAATAAACTTCTTTTCGCATCAGGTTCACTCCACTCTTTGCCTCTTGTTTTGATTCAGAACTATGGTGATAGATCCAAGTGTCATCCATAGTGATGAATCAACCCACAAAATCCACCTTATCCCTTCGAAAACGCTCTAAATGTTGCTGAGAAAGTCGCATTCGAATGTGGTTTTATTCCATTGTTAGCGAATACGGCACACATTGTGCGCACACCTTTTTGAAACCCAATACTTCTGTCAAAATATTGTTTACGTCGATACTAAACGGCGATTTCCACGAAACCTGGTAGGATCAAGCTGTATATTATAGCCTACCTTGCTGCAATTTCGTGGTGCTAGGATGAACTTAAGGGGGGTTCTGCGGCCAATTACTGCCAATTATAGTAATGTACTATTATTAACTTTATTTAAAGGGATATAGTGGCAGCCTGTTGATTTTTTTCAGATTTTTCGGTTGGGTAGTTTCTGAGAATCATCATCATCATCCACTTTCAACCACCCGGAAAGTACTAACCGAGACCTTTCATTTGATACTGCACATGACTATATTTGGTGAAAAAAAAATGTACAGCCCCCTTAAGTTCGCTGTAAAAGGATGTAACTCATAGTTCCCACCCTTCCACCAAATTTGGTGTCAATCGCTGCTACCGTCTCCGAGAAAAATGCGTGTGACGGGCAGACAGACAGACAGTAAATCGTTTTTAATAAGGTTTTGTTTTACACAAAACCTTAGAAAGTGGTAAAAGGAGTACCAGATATCGCTTAAAGAAAGTTGCAAATGACAGATTATCACCACTGCTTACGCATGTCTCACTCTTGAAGGAATTTCCAATTAAAATGTTAAAAATAAATTGCAAGAAAAAAGATAGAGATCAATAAGTCAATAATAGAATATTAAAACAAAAACTCGTTGAAATTAATCCAGTAATAAAGATTACGTTATCAAAATTCCACAATTTCTCGGTAAACCATATTGCATTAGTCACTTGCTCTGAGGGACCATATATGTAAGTCTCCCTTATTGATAACATTCGTTCTGTACTTTAGATCACGACGTAGTTGAGAAATCAACTTTGTATGCCTTGAAATAGAGTTTACTGACTGATTAATCCTCATACAATAAAGTGATTCCTGATATCCCAGCTTCTGAGGTAGGATAGTGCCAAATCCTCTCGCTCAAATCGATTATTATCTATGAGAAAGTTATTAGCAACCGCTTATTTTGAAGGACCATAGTGCCAGTGGCAACGCCATAATTAAAAGGTTTTTTTTTTAAATTTCTCAGTACTAACAGGAATTAAAATAATTTAATCTTAAATCGAAATTCATTATTCCATTTTTTATGTAGGAAGGCATTTTCATTACTATCTGCAAATAATGAAGTTCTACGTCTCATCAACAACAATTCAAGAGTTTAATCCATCCAAATATCCCAGTATTTTCTCTGCTCATCATTATGAACATAAAATATTATCTGCACTCACAGAATCCATTTCGCAATAAATTGCAGCATCTGTGCAATTAATCGTATTATCAAATTTTCAATTTTAATATCTCGTTGAATGCAATTCTTGCAACATTTTCACTGCATAATCACACAGAGCTATAAAAAAATGTATAAAAAATGCACTTCCAATCCTCCATCCACCTCATATGTTACCTGTTGCGAACATTTGCAAAAAGTATTACGATTTGAGTGCATCTGTCTTCCATCTTCGCGTAAATATCACGTTAAGTGAAAGCAAATAGATTTCAACTGAAAGATTAACAATGAGCTCTCCAGTGGAGGATTGTTTTCTAATCGTCTCCACTAATAAACCGCAATCAAGCTAACCGTTTTAGGGTACATCCACGAATTAAACCTCTTTTGATGTACGATCAGTTTGCAACTCCATTTGTAACTATTAAAGTTGTAAGTTTTATGCCCATAATGATGGCAGTTGATGCAACGTAATATCTATCCCATGAGGAAAGTAAGATGCATTTGGTCGTTGAAAGTGATGTATTTTCCCATAAAGGGGCTATTATGGAAAGGTATCAAGTGATCTTTTTCATAAAGACAGTTTTGATTAATAGAAGAGAAAACTAATACAAGCTTTGGACTTAATTAAGTAGAATATCTTCTATCTTGATTCGTGAAGATTTTGAGATGGTTTATATTTGAAGATAAAGAAGATTGGTTAAGGTTTGCATATCAAAAACTTGTATGTTTGATACTGCCAGGAAGGAGCTCAAAGGGCTCATCAGGAGTATCCAAAGTGATACGTGTTACCGTGGACTTACCCACCAGTGATTCAGTTTTAACGCAGGGAGACCACTAGGTTGTGAATGCGATTCGTCGATTTGAGGTCCACAGCCGCAGATCTCAACGTAGTGCTCCTCATAACGCTCGATGTCAGAAATACTTTCAACTTCATAAGATAGGCAGTTGGACAACTTTGTCAGTGAGATATTTCTCAAAGAAGATTGAGCTCGGCCGGTGGAGAGATCGGATGACAGGGAATTCTTTGAACTAACAAATTCCCTTCCTCTTATCATTGACTAAAAGGCTACCAAAAGATGAAGAACTGGACCGCAAGCCCGCAGTAATGTATGAAACAGTTCCAGGTTAGTTCTCTGTCGACTGGAGTTAAACACTCGCTGCCAAACATGCACACACTCCATTCAAGGAATTATTATAAGGGTAATAAAAATAAGTCGGGAAGCTGGAACCTAGACACTTCCGGTGACAGGTAACAATTCCATGCGTACATAGTTAAAAATGCAATTGTCCTCTACTTTTTAAAGAGCCATTTACACAAATAATTTCATCTGAAAGCACTGTATTGATAGCCAGGTTGATAGTCAACCTCAATAGCCTCAAACTAGGAGTTCAACATTATTAGCAAATGTGAAGAAGTTCACCTACAACAGATACAAACAAGTCGGAATATCGGGAACTGGGCACTTCAGGTATAAAAGTTTTGTGTTCATCTAATGTGAGCAATTTTCTATGCGCGTACTACTTACATACAAATCCATCTTAATTGGATACTACCCGCAAACTTCATTCATCATCACCATCAACAGCGCAATAACCGGTATCCGGTTTAGGCCTGCCTTAATAAGGAACTCCAGATATCCCGGTTTTGCGCCGAGGTCCACCAATTCGATATCTCTAAAAGCTTCTGGCGTCCTGACCTTCGCCATCGCTGCATCTCAGGCAGGGTCTGCCTCGTTTTTTTTTTTCTACCATAGATATTACCCTTATAGACTTTCCGGGCTGGGTCATCCTCATCCATACGGATTAAGTGACCAGCCCACCGTAACCTATTGAGCCGGATTTTATTCACAATCAGACGGTCGTGGTATTGCTCATTTCGTCGTTATGTAGGCTACGGAATTGTCTATCCTTATGTAGAACGCCAAAATTTCTTCAGAGGATTCTTCTCTCGAACGTGGCCAAGAGTTCACAATTTTTCTTACTAAGAATCCCAAGTCTCCGAGGAATACATGAGGACTGGCAAGATCATTGTCTTGTATAGTAAAAGCTCTGACGCTATGGTGAGACGTTTTTATCGAAAGACTTTTTGTAAGCTGTTGGCAGCCAACAATCGTGCAGGGATTTCATCGTCATACCTGTTATCGGTTGTGGTTTTCGACCCTAGATGGGAGAAATTATCAACGGTCTCAAAGTTGTACTCTCCTATCCTTATTATTTTCGATTGACCAGTGCGATTCGATATTGTTCGTTCTTTGGTTTTTGGCGCTAACGTTGCGACCAGGTACTTCGTCTTGCCGTCATTAATGTGCAGCCCGAGATCCCGCGCCGCCTGCTCGATCTGGATGAAAGTAAACTGTACATTTCGGGTTGTTTTTCCTATAACTCAATATCGTCAGCGTAGGCCAGAAGTTGGGTGGACTGGAAGAGCTGCTGCTTTTATTTGGCCTCGCACATTGATCAGGGTCAGCCTAGTCAGTCTTATCAATTTCGTCGGGATACCGAATTCTCTCATGGCCGTGTACAGTTTTACCCTGGCTATGCTGTCATACGCAACCTTAAAGTCAATGAAAAAGATGGTGCAACTGATGTCCCTATTCCAACAGTTTTTCCATCACCGCAGAGAGAAAATCTGATCTGCCTGATAATGCCTCGTTCCCAGTCGTCAGGCATTGACTCGCTCTCACACACCTTGAGCATCAGTTGATGAACCACTTGGTGTAGTTGGTCACCTTCATATTTAACCAATTCGGCTCCTGAAGATTGCAAAGACTGTTTCTTCTATGCTTGGTGGGTGTCAGCATTTGTCCGTCGTCTTCAGTTGGCGAGCCCTCCAACTCGCCGGTATTTTGGTTTTTGAGCAGTTCATCAAAATGCTCAGCCCATCGCTCCAATATGCCCATTCTGTCGGAAATCCTTTGTCTCGGCAGGATGAGCTTCGAGGTGTATAAGGCTTCATCCTGCTGACTTGTTGGTAAAACTTGCGCGCCTGGTGCGGCTGCTCTCTGTACTTTTCTAGTTCACAAACTTTATTCCTAGGCTTGCCTTTTTCCGTCTGTGAAGTCGCGTCTCTGCTCGACGGAGTTTATGATAGATCTCTGCGCGTGCTCACGTTCTTAGAGAATGCAACATTACTCCGTATGCAGCATTCTTCCGTTTCGTTGCTAGCTTAGATTCATCGTGAAACCAGCCGTTCCGACTTTTCTTGGAGGGCCAAGTATGTCTGTGATCATTTGTTGATGCTTCATCTCCAGGACATCTGTTTCCTGCGGTTAGTCCGGGATCCATTTCCCCCGTATAGGTATTACGGAAAGCTGTGTTGTGAATGACTTCAATATTCACTCTCACCTGATGTCAAAGGGGATTGTAGGTGGTGTTGTAATTCGAGCCCGGAGCACCATGCCAACGAGGCAATGATTCGAGTCTATATTGGCCTCCCTATATGTTCTTATATTTATCAAGGCTGACAGGTGGCGGCCTTCAATCAGCACGTGGTCAATTTGATTGAAAGTAGACCCGTCTGGAGAGATCCACTTATGTTTGTGGACCACTTTCCGCGCAAACCAACCAACTGTCTCTCCTTCTCCGGCTCTGCAGTCTTCTCAATAGGGGCGTGAACGGCTTATATTTCTAAATTTGGCTCGCTAATGCAGAGTGCATGGCCTTTCGATTATATTTTCAACGCTGATAACAGCAGGTTTTATTTTTGGGATGACTAAGAAAACTACTCCGAGCACATGGTTTACTAGATGGCCTTGTTTCCTTGAGAATCGCCGCTCATATGAGTTTACTTGATGATGACATCATACATATTTTAGAATGCAATGAATTTACGCCAAATAGCAAATTTTGACCATATATAACTTTGTTAATAATAGTTGGATTTAATTCAATTCAAATTCAGAATGAGGTCTTATCAAATCACTCATACTAATGCCAAGTTTTGTACTTCTAGGAGTGAACTTAAGGGGGGTTCTCGAGTAAAGTTCTGAAATATGGTAATATATTATTATTAACTTTATTTGAGCAAATATCGGAATGGGATGTATTTTGAGGCCTAGATTTCATATAAATACACCATTCTGATTTTTCAGTTGGATAGTTTCTGAAAACAAACCTGTTTCACTTTTTAGAGCTGACATTTTAGTCCCTCACTCCCATATTTTTCATCCAAAAATAAAACTACTAATCGCACCCTTTCATTTGATTCGGTGAAAAAAAATGCATGTACGAGGAGTCCCCCAGCTTAAACTCAACACAAAATGGTGGATCTTGCTATATGTAAAGGGATTCACAGATCACACGTTCTCACCAAATTTCGTGACAATAGGTTCGGGTGTGGCAGACAGATGGACAGACAAACATTGAATCGATTTTAATAAGGTTTTATTTCGCACAAAACCTTAAAAGGGGTGGGGAAGAAGCAGATTCTTCTTTAGTATTTCACTGGAATGTCATTTATATTCGTTAATTATGACATCAGCATCTTATTTCCTTAGCTTAAGATGTAAATTTGCGCGAAATTAACAGATTTTAACTGTTCTAACTTTGATACTATTAGTCGGATTCGTACGAAATTAGATGTTGCCTGAGGACCTGCGGCCTCAATCTCGAGACGCAATTTTAAATTGTGTAAGTGTTGCACTATTCTTGAGTTAGTTTCGCCTAATGGACTGGTGCGACGTTTTGTTTTTTGAACATTCAACCCGCATCGCCGAAGTGCTATTAAGCCCATGGAAATATCCCTACTTCGAGTATAGAGATTGGTAGGTGATGTATGTAATATCACAATTGTTATATCACGTTGAAGTGTAATATCACATTATAATCACTGGACGCGGGCCAAATATCACTTAACATTATCGCGTCACTCCCAGTATTGAAATAATGATAATATTACTTCGGTGATACCAAGTTTTGTAATGTCCGTGTCGATATGAAATCACGTTGCATTACATCACCCAATAATATTGTAATGTATCGTTCTTTCTAGTGGAAGTGAGTTTGCGAATCTGTTAGCATCATAAATCCCTGTTCTCTTGGCTGACGTTGGTCTGAAGAAATTATTTCGATTGTATGTGAATATGGGGATGCAAATTCTTTGCTTCAAGTAAATTATTGATTTGTAATGTTGTCGCAATGCAACGAATGTCGGTTGCTGATTGATGTATGTATTCTGTTGGTCCATGTAATATTGCAATGTATCATTAGAAATATTATAGAATAATAATAATAATCATTGGCGCAACAATCTATATTGGATCAGGGCCTCGAAGTGTGTCACAGCACTTCATTCAAGACCGTAACCGTACACTACAGTAGACTGTAGGAGGCAATGTGGTCAGCATTGCGCTCGCCCGAGATTATTACCCTGATTTGACTCAGGTACTCATTCAGAGCTGAGTCGACTCGTATCCGACGTCAAATCACGATACAAATCCCACTGCCATCATCGAGATTTGAACCGCGACCTTCCGTACAACAGCCTTGTGCTCTAACCACTCAGCTATCCGGACGAAATATTACACACTATTTATCCTAGTACAAGGGACGACTATCAAGTGGCAATGCAATATGTAGTATTGTGATTCCTTATTCTCTTGGCTACCGTGTAGAAACTTCAGGACTTCAAGGTAGTGTATGAAAACTTTTAACGCACAATGGCGAACAAAATAATTGAAAGTGCATATATAATACTTCTAAGTGATAAGTAATGCTCGCAAAAATCGTGATTCTCTGTTGTTTAGATTTGAAAATATCGCACTATAGTATATGGAAATCTTTAGCTTTGTTTTCTTCTATTGCATATTCTTCTATTCATACATACCTACTTGGTATTGCCATGTATTTTATGCTAGAGAAGTAATAAAAGCAAAAAAAAACACTACGGTGATAAGTAATATTTTATAGTATCACCTACCGAACTTAATATCTGTTGTTGGTGATATACGATCACATGTGCTGTAACAAAAATAAGAGTTGATGTTTATGATATTAATTTGTAATATCATTTTCATTAAAAAATGATGTGATATCACATCATGATGTTTCGCGAGTTTCCGCAGTTTTTGAAGCCCTCACTCCTACACTTTAAAGCCAACATAGAACTTCTTGTCAATACGTGTAGTCATTTTCGAATAAAGTGCGGAATGTAACCAATTTGGTACTCGTCCTGCTGTCGTCTGCGTTCACAACTGAAGTCTTAATATCACTAGATAAATCCCCTCTGCTCTGCTTTCATTACATTAGAAATTGACATGTTTTATAATTATTATTTATCATTTCTGATCCCTTGAACTTCCAATCTACCAAGAAAATGGTTAGTGAAGATAGAAAGGCAAAGTAGCATGCATTTAGCAAGCAAAAAAGGACTACAAATTTTGTAAATGAAAAATAATCAGCGGCAAATTTTTATAGCCCTTCAAACACTGACAAGTGGTCATTTCCAAAATTTATGAGCCTTCGGCATGCTGGCTTCTACGGGGTTTCTTTTTGATGTTTTTTTCTTTCCATACGGAGGTAAGTTTCTCAATCTTTCACAAGCAAAATCTTCTTAGTTCACACGAGTATATTTTAGAAAAGCAATTCATGGGAAATAGCTTCAAGTTGTTGATTCATACGAGTAGATATCCCAAAACAACAACAAAACAGGTTCTTCTATTATCTTACCATAACTTTAAGAGAGTTGTTTTCGGTACCAAGTGTTATTCTCCGACTTAATTGCAAATTGTGCGTTGAGTTGATGGTTTACAAATCGGATTATTTCGATGATATTATGGGTATTACTTTAAATCTATTCACTCCAAGAAAAAATTGTTTTCGTAACTATCGTCTGTGCAGTAGCTTTGAAGTTCTTGCTCAAGTTTTATGTATATCGATTGAGTGAGATCTTAACATATTTTCTAGATAGCACTTAAAATGTAGAATATATTTACCTTATAAGTATCAAATCGTTTCCTACGGTGACTAAGCTCAAGTAGGAATTCACTAAAATCCTCTTCCCTTCCCCCTGTTGAACGGCTTAGCTCAATTTTACCTACATCAATGACCATATCGAGTCTATTTTTCCGATTTCGGCCCCTAAAAAAATCCATTATTATACTGCTAAGCTGCTCGGCAGTTTCAGTTGAAAAGCGAAAATGAAATTGATGACTATTTTATTCCGCTGTAAGGGAGCATCTCAGAGTGGGGGCGGGAGTAAAGAAATGATTACGTGTGAACAATATGTTTCTTACAATCATTAGTGACTCGTCCTGGATCAATATTCCTCTGATTTGCTGTTCTTCATTAATTATCCTCATTCACTCCAAAAAAGTTAACTGACGGTTTCATCCAGGGCAGAAGCAACTCATTAGACCCTGCCTCACCTCTTCCCTGGGAGCTGCGTGATCGAAAGTAATGACAGGTAATAATCGCTCCATTTATATATAATCGCAAAAAACCTCATCATATAGCAAGTGAAATCGGTCCTAAGTTCAGACCTAAACCAGGTCGAAGTGAATTTTTTGTTGAGGGTGCTGGGAGCCTTGAGTCCGCATCCACTTGATCACGGATCGGACTACTTTGGAAGCAACTTATTATACTTCCTCTCTCGTTACTTTCGGTTACGCTGCTCCCAGGGCAGAAGTGAGGCAGCGACTGATGAGTTGCCTTTGTCCTGGACGAAACCGTCAGTCAACTTTTTTGGAAAACTTGGGTCTTTAATCCAAAAAAATAGGAGTCCATGGACCACAAGAGAGGTCCGGCCCATCAGTAAGTGGATGCGGACTCACGGCTGCCAGAATCCTCAACAAAAACCTCATCCACTCCTTTACTTGTCTCGCCGATCTGAGGATATTATAATTGGCCTTACGGGTGCCTCTCCTGATCAATTTCAAAAGCGAGGAGTATTCGTTTCCTTTGATTCCTATAGAAAAATGCGTCTTTCGGAGCTCTATAAATTTTTAACTTTTCGGTCACATCTAAGTTCCTTGAATTTTCTACGAACTTCATCAATCTTGTATATGGTTATTTAGAACGATATGTTCCACTGCCTTCAATCTGAAGACTGTCGCACTTTTTTGTATTTCACCAAGTCTGCATCTTTCAGGCGCTCTCCAAGATATGTTTCCACATATCTTCGGGCTTGTCCGATGTATACTTTTATACAATCTGGGCAGGTTTGGCCATCTAATCCATTGCATCCTTGGTCGATTTCAGAATGGTTTTGAACTGGCTGTTCCTGTTACTGAAAGCGACGTTTGAGCGCTACGATCTCTCACGTGTCTATACCAATGTGTGGGTCCGCACTGGATCTTGCAAATAATCACACAAACATAGGAGTTCGCGTAAGCTTAACGAGTTAAACCAAAACACGAATTAAAACCTGAAAATTTAAAATAAAAAAACGACCTAATTTGTGAGAGCTTTGCAGAGAGGTGGAGAGAGGAGAGGAATCTCGGTTTCTTCTGTCTCAGGTGATTATTGCGGCGCGGCCCCTGAAGTTCCCTCTCTTCCTTGACATCATCACGCCATTATTCTGGAGGTTGGTGAGACCTTTGCAGGGAGGAGAGACGAAAGGAATCCTCCTCCATAGTCCCTACAAAGCTCTCACGATTTAGGGACATCCTCCTGGAGATAACACTTCGTTCTTTATTCTGCTTAACATTTCACCGACAGCAGCACAAGAAATAGGGATAGTGCACGCTTTTACCTTGTTGAACATTCTGAATACCGGGATCATCCACCATTCATCTCATCATATCATTCTTAAACGTCTGTGTCGCGTGATCAAGGTATTTTTATCAGAGACAATAAGAAATGGAAAACTTTGGCATATGGACCAGATGCGTGTGTATGTAGTTGATGAGGAGGCAGAAGCAGCAGTGGATAGGTCACATCTTGAGAAAGTGCGACTTTTTCATTGGGAGTTATGACGCGCACTAGCGAAGGGAGTAACTGGTTCCCGAAATGTCGATATTTGAAGGACCAGATTCAATTGTTGCAACCATGTGTTGCCAATAAAATTCCATATATCTTCGCCTATAGTCGTCATTTTTGGAGAGGTCGAGCCAGTTCCATAATTAGTTTTTCTGAAATCACTCCTGAACTCGATCCGATTACAAACAATATAATTTGCAAGCATCAGAGCCACTGTTGTTTGTCCAGGAATTGCATATGGACGTACGATCAAAGTTATCAAGATTTAGGAGAGCTTCGAACGCCACTTAGTGCTCATCACCCTAATCGGGCAACCAAGCCTTTGAATCTGTGCTTGTCAAGTTCAGCCTCGGCCTCCAGACCACTCCACCAAAAAGGGATTTATTATGGATATGTACAGTCAACCTGCTGTGATGGAAGTCCACAGGTGTTACCTATTACACTCTTACAGCACCAGAGCAAACTGCAGGATTTCTGACATTCTTTCTGGATATGATGCTTCCACGTTAGTTTGAAGACGAGATGCACACTGGATTTTCACCCTGATAAAAAAGGTAGTTTGCATCTGCCCCATCTTTCGTTCTTATTGAATATAGGTGGGTCCGTGATGGTGCCACCAACTGTTGATTATCCGCAGGGCTGTAATCAAGGGCTCAAATAGCGTGTCCGCAAACTTGGGATAACTATTACGGCTAGGTCATTTGCAAATACTTGCAAGGGGGATGAAACGCCCCCCTAAAAACCCTCCCTCAATAGACTTTCGTTCGACTACAATCTGGATGGCAACCATATATTCAAAACTGAATAATTGAAAGAGCGAAAATGTCTTTTCTCCTCATCAATTTATTCCCTTATCCTCAAGTGGATATTGAAACATTTTCTCTTCCTTCTAACAATTAAAATTTAACGTTCTTTATATATTGATTTTCACGCTTTAGAAAAATCAAGGAAGTACAATACTCTCTAACAGGCGATACACGATGTCATTATTGAATACAAGCAAAGTTAGCAACAGAGGAACTTGCATTTATCATTTCTTGGCCTTACAATTTCCGCCATACAAATTAATAACTACCTTTTTAAATTGCCACTAATTAATTATTTAAAGGTGTTGACTTGTTGTCGACGACACTCAACCTAGAATAGTATTTATGATTCCTTGTTTGCTCTCTCAATCTGGGGCCCCCTTCTTTGTTAGTTCGTGCAAATATCAAATCGTTAGCACCACATAGATAATGATTTCTGGTTATAGGGTTTTGTAGAGAATGCTGAGATAAGCGATTTTTAAGTTTCATTGTAATCTCTGGTATCTTCCAAACGTTGGAGTAATAGACGAGGGGTAGAATTGCATTGAATATGTGGGTCATGTAGTTGATTTCGCACCCCGAATGTTTCTTCAACATTTTTGCTGTGATAAGGTCATCCCCTGGAATCTTCTTTGGACCCACTTCGGATTCGGACAACTTATTTGGGACGAAATAAGAAGTTCCTTTTTGGCGTAACTACACTTTTAGAAGTCTTATCTCCATCTGAGGTAAATTGCGAGGAAACACCTTTTCCAGTGGCTTTGCAAATGCCGCCCCCTTTTCGCTTTCACTTCACTTTCACCTTTTCTCTTCTTGTCCAGCTGCGATCTGCTGATCTTAGTGGCGATTCTCGTCATCCTTTTAGTAGTTTTCAACAGGGAAAAGTCAGTTCATGTAGTCGGCGACAAGGCTGACACGTAGCTTTGTAGCTCCTATTTTCTTTGAACATTGAGGACTTCGTGGAGCCTACTTGCTTTAGCGATTTGTTTCTTTTAAGGTCTGGAGGTCTGTGCACCTGTCTTTCTATTCTCAACTTGCGTTTTATTTGAACCTAGTGTAGTGTTTCTATGCATTGCACTATTTTTTTGAAAGATTGACATTGCGCGGACATGAAATAAAGAGCTGAGCAATCACAGTCATTATTTCGTTGGCCTCTAACTGAGCTTTGTCTATTTCATCTTTGGTTTTCAAAGGACTTTTGAATTGTATATGGGGGTTTACCTACTTTAGGAAATTCAACCAGTTGGTTGATTTGGCTGTTAGTTCCCCACCATTATTCTATAAGCACACTTCATAAAGATGGGTGCGTTGTCTGAGAAGAGCTCATAGCAGGGCTCGTTCGTTTTTAGTTCATAGATGTTGATACCGGCATTTTTATCTTAAGTTGCAGTAATTCCATTCGAAGGAATCAAATTTGACTTTGTTAATAGTAATAGAATTTCCACCAAATTTCCCAGAATCATGTCTAATATATTACTGCACTGCAGAGTAATTTTTGGTCTAGTGTAATTCCCAAACGTTTGACCTCTGGTTTAAATAAAACAACAACGGTTTATTAATTCTTCCAAATTCATTTCGTCGCCTTCAAAATAAACCCCTCCAGATGCAATACACTTATGCCAACGTTTTTTCTTTAAACAATTTGTATCCACCAAAAGACTGGTTCTCGATAAAACACTATCACCAAATGCCTTTTTCAACATATCCAATATTTGGGTAGCCAAAAAAAAAACATTTTTAATACAACATTTTATGCAGCCCCTTAATTTTTTTCACTCATTTTAAAAATCTAAAAATGTTATTTTGTTGTTGACTGAAAACACGTGTGCTTCATTAACCAATGACGCTATAGGCTAAAAATTTGACATAGCTATCAGTGAAAATCTTATCAACTTAAAAAAAAAAACCTACCCCTAATGCCCAGGAATTCTCAATTCAATTGTCGTACTACTTTTTGATCACAGTAATATGTCTAGTGCCTTTTGTTTGATGCTGATGACGGATGTTGACATGTTCCTTATATAGGCATTTCTACTTTATTGCTGAGAATAAATTCAAGAAAGTACTCAACTTTGCGATTAGTCTTGCTGCTTCCCCAGATCTCATCGTAGACGTTGGCATGGTAGCCAGTCACCTACTCCCATCGTGAGAAGTTTGCCTTTGCCTTCCCCTTTGCTTCTAAAAACTCTCTACAGTCGCATAAAAGCCCCTTCCAGCTGGGAATTTTGGGGATTATGGTCCTAAGCCGGTCCACCGTGCCCTTTGTTATGCAGTCTCCCTGCTGCTCACGAGTGAGTTTTGCTTCGGAAATGATTTCAGCAGTATAGCCAGTCGAATGCCCTTCACCACATTGGCAAAGCTAACGGCGACCCCTCTGACATATCCGGGATTATCTCCCTCTTGGATTCGGGTTTGTATTTCTTAGGAGCATTCCTTTCTCGTAGGCAAATATCTGCTATTCCTCTTTTCCTTCGCTTTGACGTTGGTTATTAAGGTTTGTCCTGAGCCTCCTTAAGGCCTTTTCTGATTCCACGCCATCCCTCAGATGTGCCTGCTTTTTGAACAAGAACCTTTGTTGGTTGCGGTCTTCGTATAAGGCCAATGTTGACCTTAGGCTTCCCTATTTCTCTCTTCTTGGTTGTAGTCACTTGGTTCTCAGTATTGCCAAGATCCGCCACTGTCTGAACTAGTTTGTGCGTGGGACGGCGTCCTGCTTATTTTTTTTTTTTTTTAATTTTTTGGTAGACGCACTCATATTATTTCCACGAATATAGAGGTTAGGAAGTCCGCCTTGCCATAACTTTCGCGTAGCGTGGTAAGGTCAAAGTTACTGAAGCGATCAGGTATCAGTGAGATTCCGTTCAAATACAGTCAGTTACCATCGACTGCAAACTATCCAACGGGCATGGTTCACGTGACACCCTCGATTAAGAGAGGTGTTTTTAGACTCCCAAGTGTAGCCCGGCGGGTACGTTGAATGTACAGTCCTTGTTCATCGAATTAAGACCACTAAATTTTTACCGAAATTCAGTTTTCTTTCTTTCATTTTTTTTTAAGTGAGATGTAAAATAAAAAATCCTTTCTTTGCACTCTCTATTATTTTATTAACGATAAAAGCAAATAAATTCTCCATGTATATCAATATTTTTTGGAATCCCGCTTCACACTAATAACAGCCCTTATTCTGTTTGGTATGCTTTCATAGCAGCGGTTAATCATATCCTTTATAACGTCGTTATTTTACCATATATCGATAATTGTTGCTTCGAGCACGTCTATTGTGGGATTAGGAGAGGGGTAAACTCTCGATTTCAATAGGCTCCAAAAAAAGTTACGGGGTTAGGTTCGGGAGAATTGCCAGGCTGTCGCCGGTCTCCACAATCTTAAATTTCCTTCGTATGAACTACTTCTTAATAATAATAATAATCGTTGGCGCAACAATCCATGTTGGATCAGGGCCTTGAAGTGTGTTAAAGCACTTCATTCAAGACCGTAACGGTACACTAGGAGGCAATGTGGTCAGCATTGCACTCGACCGAGATTATTACCCTGATTTGACCCAGGTACTCATTCACAGCTGAGTCGACTGGTGTCCGAGGTCAAATCACGATACAAATCTCACTGCCACCAGCGAGATTTGAACCGCGATCTTCCGTACAACAGCCTTGCGCTCTAACCACTCAGCTATCCGGCCACTTCTTAATGCCATTTCCAAAATGTGTATTCCCTCTTCTTGAAGACCCTGATGAAGTGCCCTTAAAGTAGAAAAATGCTCCTCACAAGCTGAATTCCAGGATCATTTCTAGGAGTCCTTTTACTATGGAAACTTTGCCGCTTGTTACGGACATCCTTAATTATTGATGCCCATCCTGTTAATTCTGCTCACTGTTTGATGAGAGACCTTTTCCCTCCTTGCGATACGTCCTTAGTAAAGCCACATTCCTTTTTTCAGTATTACACCTTCCCATCTTGAAATTTCACCAAATTACAGAAAAAAATCAATTTTGCAAATTAAACACTTCTGTCCTTACAACCACAACTTTTCTGTACGTCCAAACAGCTTCTCTAAACATTTACAAAAGGATGACGAATCTCAAAAAACAGGCAGAAGGGACGTGAGGTTTATTAACTGTGTTCCGGAGAAGGGTTAAGGCGTATGGGATTTTCCTCTTCTTTTTCTTCAGCCTTTGTCCCGTTCACAAGTGGGGTCGGCTCGTCGTGATCGGTTTCGCCATTTAGCCCTATCAAATGCTTGATCTGGATGGAATCGCGAAGCTTTTAAATCCCCATCCAACGTATCAACCCATCGTTATTTCGGCCGGCCTTATTGTCGTTTACCATCCACTTCGATGTTCAGACCAATCTCGGCAAGTGAATTTTCGTTAGCGCGAATTGCGTGACCATACCATCGAAGACGCTACGATCAGTGCAACCCCATAACGATCGCGGATATTCTCATTTCGGATGTGATCAAAACGTATCACGCCACTAGTCCAACGCACCATCTTCGTCTCCATTACCGCAAAACGCCGTTCATTGTCTTTTATAGTCGGCCAACACTCAGAACCATAGAGAGTGGCAGGACGGACGACATTGCGGTAAATTTTGGATTTAAGACATCGATGCGTGAAGCAATTTCACAACGCAGTTCTCCATTGGCTGATAGGGAACTGCGTTATGAAATTGCTTCACGCATTAACGCAACCTGGATGAAGTGGCGTTCCACAACTGGTGTTCTTAGAGATGGACGTATTAACGAACGTATAGGATTTTCCTGATAGGATTATTTCTTCTATAATCGTTATAGTTATAGCGCAAAATTATCATAATTAGCAAAAAACCCGCATTTTTAGAAAGTCATAGATAAATTTCTCAGAATTGTAAAAAAAATTGACTAGTCCTAATTCAATGAACAGGACTGCACTTCTACACCCCTTCCTCCTCTGAATTTTCATATTAAATACGCTGTATCGTACAGTGTGCTGTCAGACTTCGGCCTTAGCCCTAATAACATCCTAAACGAAGTACCGCATGAGCTCTGGGCAATAGCAATGGACTACGCCACCAATAAACCGAACTTGAAAAGGAACTTTACGCTGGGATTTCCCACCAAGGCAAAGGGGAAGACCGTTTTTGTTTTGTGGACAGTGCGGGGAAAAGCTGAACAGTCTGGATCACACGTTCAAGGTCACCTTTCTCCTTCGTTTAATGACTGTGGATGGTGGATTTTTGGTAACCGTTGACTCCAGATAGTTAAGGGTACCCACCAGCGGCAAAACAAGTAAAATTTGGTCCTCCTGCAACAAAACCCGATCTTGAGAGCTTTTCGCATACCCTATAATTTGTAGTGACGAAGTTTTAGAGAGGAGGGAAAAATCCTTTGAGATTTCCTTTGCGATTTTCAAGCGCCCCCAGGTAGCTATCTTTTGTGATCACTACGGGCTAGTTCTGAAGATCTGAACCTGTTCTGTTCTGTAAGAAAAATAAACTTTTTTTTATCAGTGATGCTTTAAAATTCGGCATGACTTAGCTTGTTTCTTTTCTTTATAAGCAACCCAGTAGCATGTCGTGAAGTTCACAACGGAACGGCCTGAGTTAACGATGATAGAGGAAAACCCGTTTTCTACTCATATTTTATTTATTAGAGATACATATCCACTTAATTCGATCTACAGAGGAGTACTTACTTAATCCAGAATTTCAACCTAAAGCCCTGAATCTAGTGTTATTCAAGCAATCTAAGATAACATCTAATTTGTTTACAAAACAATCTCTTATCGCATCATGAACCCTACCCTCTTCTTATCAAATTTCGTGGACTAGCACTATTTGTATTTCTCTAAAATCCGACGCTAATTGAAATTATCCTATTTTCAGAAATACGAGCGTGCCTACCAATATATCCAGCAGCAAACGACCGGTTTAAACGATAAAGAGCTACATGATCTCCTCTCACAGCTCGTCTGCAAAGATAAACATCATGAGGAGATATCAATTGGACTGCTCTACACAATTCTCACGGAACCAACATTGGCGGCCAAAACATATCGTGATCTAACTCTATTAACACGCGATGGTTTTCAATCAGTCACAACGAATCTATCGATTTTAATAGCTGAAAAATATACAAAATTCACCGAGATTGCCCGAAGACAATTGATATGGTTATTACGTGAATTAGTGAAGAATCAAGTACTCAATGTTGATAATATTGTATGGAATTGTTTACGCCAAGCAAGTGGTGGTGATACATCATCGAGAAATCTGGGTCTTGTTGAAGGATTGCTCGATATATTCATCGAACATCGACAATGGCTCGAGAAATATTCAATTTTAGTTGGTGCTGTGGTTTATAGTTATGTACGGTTGATTGAGGATCACACGAGCCCGTTGTTAACTAATTTACGAAATAAGGAGGTGAAATTTGTGATAGGATTGATAAGAGATCGATTCAATGATGTGATACCTTTGGGACGAGATTTTGTAAGGTAAGTATACGTCGGAGAATGAAATACATTCAAAAGGAGTTTATTGTTCAATTTCTAACTCGAATCCTTATACAGATTTACGTTTATATTGAGAAATCTTTGATTCAGGAAATATTGAAATTTGCGAACCGAAGACTACCCTTACCAACCTTATTTACGAGAAAATTCGGTGAAAGCCATACATCCGAAATGTAAGCCCTCTGAGGGCAAGAACAGGAATAAATTCAATTTAAAAAAAATGTATTCCGAATGCCAACATTGTGAACAGGGCAAAAAGGAAGCAGACTTTCATGATTGAGAACAACCCGGGGATATGACTAGTAATTAATAGATGTGGCCTACCTAAACATTCATACATCATTCTCATCGTTGCTTTTATGCGAATACGTGAATAGAAGTACAGAAAAAAGCATCAAATGCTATGATTGGTCCTATCGAATCCAATAGAAGTTAATATCAGACTTTGTCCGGCGGAAATTGGACAGATTATGGCCATATTCAAAAGGAGGCAGAAAATAGAGCTCATTAATCGTGCTCAAATGAAACTGGGAGGAGAAAGTAATGAAGTAAAGAAAATGAGCGAAGACTACTTAATGATGGGGAGACGGTGGGGTATCTCTTCCAAAAAGCCATAAAAATTCTATAATGGATTCGCCATAAGTCGACTTTCAAGTTCTTAAAATGAATTCGGAAGCTGGCTGGAGAACCATCGACGCACTAGGGGAGTTATCTCAATTAATTAGGTACATTTATTTAGACTTTTCTTGAAGAGAGTGAAATCGATTATAAAATTTCGCTTCTTGAGAATTAATGAAAAAGACCTGAATTAATAACAAGTCCTTATATTATAAATTGGGCCGTTCAACCCGAATCATGTGCCTCTTACCATTGCTAGCTATCTCTCAAAAGAAAATGACTTTCGGTTTTAATTAACGAATATTTATATACTCTAGCTATTGACAGAAGGATACCACGGGGACGATGGAAGAAAAGTGATGGATCTCGCAAATGTCTACAAGTTTAGAAAAGTTCTCCAATGAATAGTTTTGTTTATTTGGCAATTTTTCATCGAAATCATAACAAAAAAATAGTTGAAATATAAGAAACTGGTTTGGCTAGGAGAGTATATTCTTTAGTTTACGGAATGTGGACGTAAATCAGAAATGCTCTTAATTAAATCAGTCGTTTGGTCAGCATTGATAATGCAGAGATCTTTAAACGCGAATTGACGAGGAAGTTCAAAGTAAACAACTATCAAGAAAACTCGGGAAAACATCATCATCATCATCAACGGCGCAACAACCGGTATCCGGTCTAAGCCTGCCTTAATAAGGAACTTCAGACATCCCGGTTTTGCGCCGATGTCCACCAATTCGATATGCCCAAAAATCTGTTTGGCGTCCTGACCTACGCCATGGCTCCATCTCAGGCAAGGTCTGCTCGTCTTCTTTTTCTACCATAGATATTGCGGTTATAGATTTTACTTGCTGGACCATCCTCATCCATACGGTTTAAGTGACTCACCCACCGTAACCTATTGAGCCGGATTTCATCCACAACCTAACGGTCATGGTATCGCTCATAGTTTTCGTCGTTATGTAGGCTACGGAATCGTCCATCCTCATGTAGGGGGCAAAAATTCTTCGGAGAATTCTTCACTCGACCGCGGCCAAGAGTTCGCAATTCTTCTTGCTAAGAACCCAAGCCTCCGAGGAATACGTAAGGACCTTCAAGATCATTGTCTTCTATAGTTAAAGCTTTGACCTTATGGTGAGACGTTTCGAGCGGAACAGTTTTTGTAAGCTGAAATAGGCTCTGTTGGCTGCCAACAACCGTGCGCGGATTTCATCATTATAGATGTTACCGGTTGTGATTTTCCACCCCAAATAGGAGAAATTATCGACGGTCTCAAAGTTGTAGTCTCCTATCTTTACTCTTCCCGTTTGACCAATGCGGTTCTATGTTGTTGGTTTTCAATGCTAACGTTGCAACCATATACTTTGTCTTGCCTTCATTGATGTGCAGCCTGCTCGATCTGGATGAAGGCAGTTTGTACGTCTCGGGTCATTCTTCCCATGATGTTGATATCATCAGCATAGGCCAGTAGTTGGGTGGACTTAAAGAGAATCGTACTCTTCGATGAATAGATGGTGCAACCGATGTCCATATTCCGACAGTTTTTCCATTGCTTACCGCAGAGAGAAAATCTGATCGGTTGCTGATTTGCCTGGAGTGAACCCTCTTTGGTATGGGCCAATGATTTTCTGGGCATATGGGGCTATCTGGCCTAGCAAGATAGCGGAGAATATCTTATAGATGGTATTCAGCAACGTGACACCTCTATAATTGCTGCACTATGTGATATCTCCCTTTTTATGTATGAGACAGATAATGCCTCTTTGCCAATCGTCAGGCATGGATTCGCTGTCCCACACCTTGAGCACAAGTTCATATATTGACTTATGCTATCCTCTATCAGATAAATCATTTCGGTCATCAATGTACTCAAATGCAGTAAAACCGCTGGGCTTGACAGTTTCTCCACAGAAAGGAAAACTTGACAATCCGAGATATTTCCCAGAGAGTGGAAGAAGGGTATGATTTTTAAAATTGTCGTTGCACAAAAATTGTCAAAATACTTACTGTTTACTGCACCGAGGTAACGTCTCAGAGGAGGAGGAGGTCCAAAACGGAGTCCCCCAGGCTTGTATCCTGTCTCGGATATTGTTTCTTGTTATTGATAACGTTCTTCATGCTGCCTTGTCCAGATGGACTGTGACATTTTTTCCTCGAAACACTTCTACTCACCGTGTCATGGACCTTGGTCAAATGGCTCTGGAGTTGGAAAAAGAGGCAAGTAGAAGTGAACTGAAGACAAACCCAAACAAAACCAGGGTTCTCAATCTGACAGATCATCGCAATATCTCTATCTGCATTAATGGGCAGAACAACGAAGGCGTCGATCAATTTGTGTATCTAGGAAGGATGATTTCTGCCGATGTAGCACCGACCTGGACGCTGCCCGACGTATTAACGGTGCTAGATCTGCTTTGGCTGTCTTATTAAGAATCTAGAAACGCTATTATCTAACTACCACACTACTATCCTAAACGAAGAAATTGGCACTCGTACGCATCGTGATCGGAAGGCGGAAGTGGCAATGAGTAGGTTACACCTTAAAGAGGGGTGACAATTGCATTGCGGGCTATGCCATGCAGTGGAATTCACTCTCTCAAGATGAACGACGATTGGGTCGCCCTTGGCATAGAACAGTAGAGGTGCGGGCGTCTTGCGAAGTTGTAGGGGAAACTGAAGTGCTTGTCCGGTAACCCATGGCGTTTAAGTGTGATTGACGCGCTATACCCTACCAAGAGGTGAATGGCAATCATATATATTTATATATATATAAATCCTCTCTCAGAAATAGATGAAGATGTTGCGTTGGAGTAGTGGCGTGACACGCCTTGATCATATCCGAAATGAGGATATCCGCAATCGTTATAGGTTTGCACCGATCATGGAAAAATTGCGAGAGAAGCGTCTTTGATTATATGGTCACGCAATTTGTACTAAGGAGAATTCACTTGCAAAGATTGGTCTGAACGTCGATGTGGATGGTAAACGACCAAAAGGCAGGCCGAAACAACGGTGACCGCGCTTGTGAACGAGACAAAGGCTAAAGAAAAAGATTTCTCCAACAGCAAATAAAATTTCACAGCCGCGTCGCTCCTCCCGCCAGAGCCCAATTATCGCTTTTGAGTCCTCCTCGTATACCCAGAACGATGTTGAATAATGTTGGGGTCAACAAATCGCTATACTTCAATCCGCAGTCTGTGCCGATATGTCTCGTTAGTCAGGGCTCTAGATCGACTCGTTTTTGACGAGTCTAATCATTTTCGGGAACTCCGAATTCAGCAGCTGATGTCCGCATTGAAATCCTCCAGCGTTCTTTCGATTCTTTTTGATATCACTTTATAATACAACGATGTGCAGCATTAATTTTCCCAGCAGAGTTTGTCAAATTTGTTTTATAAGTGGCCCCAGTCTTCGGACATAATTTCGTTAGATTAGACAGGATATTCTTCCTCCAATCATCTCGATCCATTGATCATGTCCTCCCGTTTTGAAATTCGAACAGTGATGCACTGTCTTCGTCAACAGAATCTAATCAGCGCTTTCGGCGTTTTCCTAATGGTCTTCGTTCTTCGGCTTTTCGTTCGAATACCCTTTTCAGGTATCCGAAAGTCGTCCACATGCTAAACGTGGGTAGCCCATTGTAACTTCCGCTTTTTTTTTTATTTTAGACTTCGGGTTCGTCAAATATTTGATATAACTCATGGTTGTATCTAATTCGCAATTGTTCGCCCTCTCGTTTGGCTCCTATTAGGCATTGACCAGTTTTTCGGAAGTCTGTGTTAGGGTCCATATTTCACATTCTTTTCTGTGTATGCAGCTGGCTTTTAAAATCAGTAGAACCGAATAAAAGGTTCTAATTGCGAGCTGGATTCGTCGTTCTATCTCGTCAATTTTACTTTTATCTTTCGCCAGTTGTAGGCCTAAATATAAAAAGTTGTCGCTATCTCCATGGTCCTTAGTTTTAGCAGGTTCTTGTTTCTGAGTATTCTAGGTGCCCCCCCCCCCCACCTAATTTTTCGAGTGTAGGTTGTGGAACAAAACTATGTGTTATGGAATTGCGTCCTCCGATTTTTTATCTACTCCAAGTTTCCCCACTGGGTCCCTACAAAATACGTTCAACTTAAGCCTTTGGCGAGTGCTGTCTCCAGGTACCGGGAGGACGATGAGACCCGAGTTTGCTCCGGCCACGAAGCCTTTGAAAGTTGTCTGATACCATGGGAACAGGGATGCCTCTCTGAGACTTATGCTCTTTGGGTGATGAACTCTTGACTCTGTTATTTGCGGTGGGCATATTGACCATTACAACTTCTTTTGGGCCAGAGATGGAGTTGCGCTGTACAAATTAGGGGCCGTAACCCTTAGTTGGCGATAGAGGGGTTAGATAGGTCTTCCATCCACTGATATGCTGCGCCTGTATTCAGTATACGTCAGTGATATGTTGGTAACAGCGGGGCTTTGATTGTAGTTTGTAAATCAATACGTGTCCGAAGAACACCATGGGATAATGCCTGCAAAACATGTACTCACTTTAAAGCTTTTTAATCCCTTTAGCAATTTTCTCAAGTTGTAAGTGGATCCTGAACTATGTCTCTTACAGTTGTCTTTCATTTCAATCTAAAGCATTTATATGCTTGCGTTTTTTTCTTTCTCCAGATTTTATTTGGTTCTTGTGGATTACTCGTAATAATTTGTGCATGCAACGTTTGTCTGCTGGCACTCTTCGTTCTTTCGACGAAATCTGTGAGCGATACCGTGACCGTCCGGTTGTGGATAAAATCCGGCTCAATAAATTACGGTGGGCGGGTCACTTAATCCGAATGGATAAGGATGATCTCACCCGGAAAGTCTATAAGGGCAATATCTATGGTAGAAAAAGAAGACGAAGCAGATCCTGCCTAAGATGGAGCGATGGCGTAGGTCAGGACGCCAGACAGCTTTTAGGGATATCGAATTGGTGGACCTCGGCGCAAAACCGGGATGTCTGGAGTTCCTTATTAAGGCAGGCCTAGAGCGAATACCGGTTGCTGCGCCGTTGATGATGATGATGTTCGTATTTTACGGTTTTCTCTGCAGCCGTCTTGATTAAGTCTTTTGATAACTCCCCTTCACATTAATGCTATCGATTTCCTGGTGAAGATTCAAGGTCTTAAAGATTTGTTCTTCTAAAGTTCTGACATATTTCGACGGCATTTTTTCGTTCTGGAGCTTTTCAATATCGAGCCTGTTAATGGGCTTCCATTATTCGCTATCCGGCATCGAAATCTTGTCCTTACCAAATAGTGGTCGTTGTCGCAATTTGTCCGCGGTATGAAAGCACCTCAAGGATATCGGTTCCTTTTTCAACGAAGATACGGGCAATCTGGTTAAATGTTTTTGGTGAAGCTCACTTTCTCTTGTAGATCCTGCAGTAAATGAATAAATCGATGAGATCATCATGTTTCTGCTTCAAGAATTCTATGAGTCTGCTTCCATTTTCGTTCGTTATATCGTGGAGATCATGGTTCTCAGTAATTGTAGCTGCTTCCCTATCTTTACACTGAATTTCATATTCACATCAATCGGGGAAAACGAAACAAAACTGATTTAAGGCAACTATAGAATTTGTCTTTTACGTTGATGAGCCAAACGTTGCAAATGTATTTTTCATTCGAAGTGTACCGTTCACTGATAGGTCTACAGTCTTTTGTGTTTGTAATGCAATTGGCGAAATTGACCGTGAAGTTCCATCCGGAAATACTGAAGCTACATCAAAGTGCTCGGTTGGCACGTTCTTGCACGCCTCTGTGTTAACCAAGCTCGGGAATGGTGGGGGTCTTTTGAGCGCTTTGTCTGGATGTGTGTCTGTCTGTCTGTCACACGCACTTTTCTCAGAAGCGGCTATACCGATTAACACGAAATTTTGAGAGAAGGTGGGAACTGTGAACGCCCAGATATGCAGTGATATCCTTCTACGTTGAGATTTAAGGGGATTCCCCATACGGAATATAGTCATTTTGGGTATCAAATGAAAGGTCTTGATTACTACTTTTCGAAGCTGGTCAGTTTTGAGATTTGTTATAAAATCGGGAAGTGGTGGGGTGGAAAGTGATGATTTCTCCGTTAAGGACCCATTCTCAGAAACTACCCAACCGAAAAATCTGAAAAAAGTCATGAAGCTGCCTCTATATGATGTCCAGGCCCCAAAATACTCTCCATATCGATATCTGCTCAAATTAAGTTAATAATTACAATGTTTTTGGGGAAATTGATTAAAGCCCGTATTAAGTTTATCCCAGAGTCATGAAAGTCTGTGGTAGTATAGAATATAATATGAAGTATGTGATCTCCAAGTTTGATCAAAATCATACTATTGCTAACAAAGTTGCGGTAGCTCAAAATTGACTTTATCGTGTAAATTTACTGCAACTAAGTATCAATATCACACTAAAGTGAGTAGTCTGACATGCTAAACGGATATACATAACGGGCTACGTACAAATGGGATAGTTCTGCACTCAAACATACTCGCAGAAGAAGCAAATAAAACCGTTCATACCTGAAGCGCCGAGCTTCCGGTTTCCCGACTTGTTTTGGCTTTTTATCGAGTTTGAAGTGATTTTGTGGACTGACTTTGTTGGCTTTATCTATTTTTCCGTTTGGTATACTAACGTGGCTAATACTTTATCAAAAATATCCGAGAACGACCGTGACCCTGTATCCAATGGAGACAAACGAAGAGCATGGGCCTGGGTGAAGACCCATAATCAGGGGTCGCGAGACGACACTTCTAGCCCGGCGGCCCAGGCTACAGGACCATATGATGTGATGCCGAAATCGCCGTTGATGTCATATCTAAATGCCAGATTGATGTCGAGGTTGAGTATGTTTGTTAAGGAACTGTTGGACGAAAAACAGCGTTCTTCCACGCTTAAGATTCCTCCGAGGATGCATCGACCCCGAGCTCCTGTTTCTCTTTCATCACCATCGCCCCCTGGTTCATTACATGTTATGAGTGTAATTCTTTTAAAAGAAAAGGGCTATGTCGCATTCTGATCTTTTAGATTTTTCACAGGTTTTCAAAATAGTGTCAAATACCTCATTGCCTAATAATTAAGTTTCCTGGACCGCCAAGATATCTTTCTTGTACGCCAGTTTTGAACAAGGGGCGCACGTTCCAGGTTCCAGGCTCATAGTCCCTTTTCCGTCTCCCTAAATTTCGTTATATATCCGAGGCTCAGTTTTGGGTTCCTAAAACCATACGCAGCACAGTTCACAACCTGGAGGATGAGACGGCTCATCTCTTTTACAACTCTCGACCGTGGCTTTGCATTGTCCAGGTGTGAAAGTGTGTGGAGGTGAAAGTAAAATTTGATAGTAGCTCTGTATATTTTCCATCAACGTGCCTTGTCCTGATATTTGGACTCAGTTGAAGTTGATGTCCTCATAATAGCTATAAGGTCTTCAAAACGATACATGTGAATGCAGCGATACATCTACACAATTTTCGTCTTTCTTATTGACAAAAAATGACAAGATATCAGATATAGATACTCTTTTTTCCATTACATCTGACGTAAACAACACCCAAAACATAGCAATTAGAATAAGAACATTAAGCAAATAAGAAGGGAAGGGTGAAAATAACGCCCTTTATATCCTTTTGTGGACACAAAAGGAAAGAATCCACCCACAACGATTAGCATTGACGTTCAAATCTATGACGGATGAAGGTCTTTTTTATAAATTGGATACTTTCAAAAGCAAAGCTCATCCCCCTCTTATCAAAAGGACATTGGTGTGACATAATTTCATTTCTATTTTTTTTCTCATTTCAGATTACTACAAAACGTTGCACGTATTCCGGAATTCGAGCAGTTATGGCGTGATATACTCCTAAATCCGAAATCATTCAGTCCTACATTTAATGGTGTCTGGCATTTACTGCAAATTCGTACTAGTCGTAGATTTCTACAATGTCGGCTCACACCCGAAGTTGAACGTAAATTACATTTTCTAACATCATCTGTGAAATTCGGCAATCACAAACGCTATCAAGACTGGTTTCAAGATAAATATTTCTCAACGCCCGAATCCCATAGTTTACGTTCCGATCTGATACGATTCATTATCAACGCAATACATCCAACAAATGAGCTCCTTTGCTCCGACATTATTCCCAGATGGGCGATAATTGGATGGTTATTGACATCGTGTACAAATCCGGTAGCATTAGCCAATGCTAAATTAGCATTATTCTATGACTGGCTGTTTTTCGATCCTGTTAAGGATAATATTATGAATGTGGAGCCGGGCATCTTAGTTATGTACCATTCAATACGAAATCATCCATTAGTTAGTAGCACACTCTTAGATTTTTTATGTAGGATTATGAAAAATTTCTATCCGAAATTTGAAGATAAAATACGGGTTGGAGTGTATAATTCACTTAGAAAGATTCTGGAGAAGCAGGTCAGTAGCAAATTAGCGGAAATTAGACAAGAATAACATTTATGATTACTTTGATTAATCTTTCAGGTCATACCAAATTTACATCCTCTTTTTGAATCGCAAAAGCTTGATCGTGAGCTGCGGACGCTTATTCGTGATAATTTTCGCGAGTTTTGTACACCACCAACAGCAACAGTCGCTGGTCCCGGTGCCTTGTATCCCGGTCAAACCGACATAAACAATTATATGGACGACCGGACCAGTCCGAATACAGCGATACCAGACGATAACCGAATACATCACAACAACTTTAATATGCCCATCGGAATGGATCACGATCAAAACAAAATGGAAGGGGATGCCGGTGGAGGAGGAGGACTAGGCGGAGGCGGTGGATTGGGTGAAACAACATTAGGAATGAATCCAGGCATTCCAGATGGATTGAATGAAAATTCCAATGACGGCGAGCCTGTTTTTAGTGATGATGAAGATGAACCTGTCATAGCAGATACCAAAATAGAAGACTTAACAGACGATGATGATGATTTACCCCTGTCAAAAGTAAGGCTTTAAGGGGGTCATCCCGTGATCCGCGGAATCGATTTTTTTTTGGCATCAATTGTATCTAGATATAGTGTAGAATATATGGGCAAAGTGATTTTTAAGGTTTTGTGGAAAACAAAACCTTATTAATATCGATTCAATGTCTGTCTGTCTGTCTGTCACACGCATTTTTCTCCAAAACGGCTGAACCGGTCCGAACGAAATTTGGTGGACAGTTGGGAACTACAAAATCCCACGCATACAGCGAGTGGCATAAATTTAGGTGGAGTTTAAAGGGCCCGCTTCAAAAATTTTTTTCACCGGATATAGTCATGTAGGGTATCAAATAAAAGGCCTCGATTAGTACTTTCCGAAACTGACATTAGTTTTGGTGTGAATTGCAAAGTACGTGAGTAAGGAGTCAAAATGTACGCACTTAAAGTGAGACAGGACTCATTTTCGGAAACTACCCAACCTAAAAATCCGAAAAAAAAATCAGGGTGGTGCGCTTAGATAAAATCTAGGCCTCAAAATATGTCCCATTCCGATATCTGTTCAAATAAACTTACTAATAGTATATAACTACTTTTTACTGAAAAACCCCCTTGGATTCATCCTAGAATTTTGTACCAGCATGGAGAACAATATTTCGTATATACTCGCTAAATTTCATGGAAATCTGGTTATTAACGCCAAAGTTATAGCAGTTCGAACTTAGCAATTTCGCGCGAATTTACTGCTTCCAAAGCCATGCAAATAAGATGCTGACGTCATAATTAATGAAAATAATCGACATTCGAGTGAAATATTAAAATTCCATTGAAGACGAATCTAATTCTCCCTAGCCCTTTATTCTCCCCGGAATTTATTAAAATCGGTTTACTGTCTGTCTGTTTGTCCGTCTGTCTGTCTGTCCGTCACACGCATTTTTCTCGGAGACGGTTATAGCGATTGGCACCAAATTTGGTAGAAAGGTGGGAACTGTGAATGCTCACGCATATAGTAAGTTACATCCTTTTACGTCGAATTTAAGGGGGGGGGGGGGGGGGGGGGGGGTCCCCATACATGCAAAAGGAGGGTGCAAATTTTTTTTCATCAAATATAGTCATGTGGGGTATCAAATTAAAGGTCTCGGTTAGTACTTTTCGAAGCCGGTCTTAGTTTTGACATTTGTTGAAAAGGTGGGGAGGGCGGGGGGTTGAAAGTGGTCATTTTTTTAACGAACCCATTCTCAGAAACTACCCAACCGAAAAATCAGGAGGCTGCCACTATATGGTGCCTAGGCTCCGAAATACCCTCTATACCGATACCTGCTAAAATAAAGTTAATAATAGTACATTACTAGAATTTTTAGTAATTGACAGGGAAACTCCCCTTAAGTTCAATCTTGAATCACAAAATTTTGCAGCGATGTAGGCTACAGTATAGAACATGATCCTGCCAAATTTGGTGAAAATCATACTATTACTGACAAAGTTATACTAGGTCAAAACTGTCACTTCTCTGCAAATTCAAGACTATGAATGTAAATATTACTTGAAAGTGGAAATTTTCACATAATATATGCATATTTTACGTGCTACATGCTAATGAGACAAATGCACACTCAAATCTCTTTATAAAGGAAATACACAAAACCTTTCATACCTGAAGCGCTGAGCTGCCGGTTTCCCGACTTGTTTATATATATTTCGTGGCATTTGCTAATAATATTAAACTCAGAGTGTGATGCGTATGAGGTAGACTTTTATCAATACACGGCTTTCCATCAAATGATTTATTTAAATTGCTTTCTATAAAATAAAGGCAACGGAATTTTTAGCTATGTGACACGGAGCTGTCATGCACTTGTCGCTCCTCATATCTTTTTCTTTTTCTTCAGCCTTCAGTTCACAAGCGGGGTCGGCTTGTCGTCATTTTACTTTATCAAATGCCCTATCAGGATGTAATCGCGAGACCTATAAATCCCCATCCAGTGTATCAAGCCACCATTGTTTTGGCCGGCTTTTTAGTTGCTTACCATTGACTTCGATGTTCTGACCAATACTGGTTATTGAATTCTCGTTAGCGTGAATGACGTGACCACACCATCGAAAACACCTCTCTCGCAGTTTTTTCACGATCGATGCAAACCCATATCGATCGCGGATATTCTCATTTCAGACGTGATCAAAACGTGTCACGCCACCAGTGCAATGCTACATCTTCGTCCCCATCACAGCAAGCCGCCGTTTATTGTCCTTTATAGTCGGCCAGCACTCAGAACTATAGAGAGCGGCAGGCGGACGACATTGCAGTAAATTTTAGATTTGGCACGTGCGCTGATACGTCGATCACAAAGAACACCAGTTAGGGAATGCCACTTCATCCAGGTGGCGTTAATGCGTGAAACAATTTCATTACGCAGTTCTCCATTGGCTGGTAGCATTGACTCGAGATATTTAAATCGCTCAGTTCTTTCAATGGAAGTAACCTGCCCAGAACTGAGCGATTTCAATATCTCGGGTCAATGCTATAAACCAACGGAGAACTACGTTATGCTCCTCACATAGAGAAACACAAAACCTTTTATACCTGAAGCGTCAAGCTTCCGGTTTCCCGACTTGTTTGATATTCGAAGTCGTTCAGAAATTATAGTCTTAAACACGTAATAAGTCACATGCCAGATTTATGTCGGCCGCCGTAATAAAGCGCGTATTTATCGGTCCGAATGACGTTTGAATGACTTCACTAAAAGGACAAGAATTGAAGCCAAGGCTGTACATGTGTTTCTTGAAGAAACCTAAGGTTTATGGACTAGGTATAGCAGATTAGTGGGCTGTTAAGGTTTTATGGCTAAAAATCGCATTCTACTTTTCAAATGCGTTTTTCTCGAAACTACATATTGAAAATCGGCTGCCACCACAGCCCAAAATCTATCCAACGAAATTCTTTAAAATTTTCACGACTTACTCAGAACATATTTCTACGGTCCACAAACTAGGATAATTGCGATTCGGTCAGTAGTTTTTTTTTTATTCATTGAAGAAGCCGTGAAAAAACACCCAAAATTCGCAAAAAAAATGACCCCCTTAGAGGGGTCATCCCGTGTAAAGGCCGTTTTTTCTGCCTTTTTTGGAAAATTATTTTGGAGGACTGGATAAAGATAGAAACGTGATTTTTTCGCCATATGTTTATTGATATCTCTACTATATGTGATAAATTTTTCAGCTTGATATTTTAGCTAGTTTTTGGAATACGTGCCAATTTATGCACCCATCTCCAAAAAAAGGTGTTTTTCTGCTGCCACGCTGGAGGGCGTTGTGTTCATCTGAGGAAAAAAACTAAACGGCATTTTAATGTGGACAATATTCCACGATTCGCAAACTAGGATAATTAGAAAATATTAAAAGGTAAATTTCTGGTGGGCTTTTAAACTGAATTTTTTGGATTTTGGTGTTTTTTTATGAATAAAAAAAAAACGAACCATCCAATTGCAATTCTAGTTTGCAGACCGAAGAAATATGTATTAAAGAAGCCGTGAAAATTTCAAAGAATTTGGTTGGATCGATTTTGCTGATTTTCAAGATGCAGTTTCGAGAAAATTTAAATGTGATTATCAACAGTAAAATTTTAACTCACCATTAATCTGCTATACTTGGTCCATAGAGAGCACCCTCCGTTTCTTCAAAAAAGTATAGTAAGGCCGATTATTGCTCTCTGGATTCAATTCTGGCTCTTTTAGCGAGGTCAGTCGATCGTCGTTCGGACCCCCAAATTTGCGCTTCATTACGACGGTCGACATATGTGACCAACTTGACATCCCATTGTCACTAGGATTTTGAGAATGTCATTGAATCCTTCATTGAAAATAATTACAGCCAGAAAAATGGCTATTTCTACGACCTTGGCTCCAGAATGAAAGTGTTTAGGAGCGAAAGTCCGAATCAATGCATTTAAGGACTCATTCTTATTCTGGGTTTCTGCTCCTAAACATCTGTTCAAGAGATCATCTCGTGACAAATCTTCGTAGATTGGTTTGATGACTGTTTGGACTTCTTCAGTCGAAGGTGCCTTCTCGTGGTGGAAACTATCCAGTTTTCCTTTAGCTTCCGCTTTGCGGCATTTGCACCAACTGTCCTCGCCTGCTGGACAATTTTGATGCTGAGGATTTTCGTCTGTAGAACATTTATGGAAGAAAGTTTCCCAAATTTCTTGCTTCATTCCTTCTATCGAATTTGCGTGTCGACGAATAGCTAACCCAAAAAATGTAGTGAGGTCGTTAATAACCTTATCAGTAAGTTTTCCAGCCCATTTTCCACCAATGCCTTTGTGATTCTTCTTTGCATTTCTAAGCCGCGTTTCCATTCTTTTCTCGACATGTCCTACGCATTCCTTTTTTACTACCACGTATATTTTACTATTTGCAGAAATGCCCGAGAAAACTCCAGCAAAATCCAATATATAATATACAAAACTTATCGCAATTGGAACATCCATGTTCATGCTTGCTAAAAGTTTCTTCGCTGATGTTGATGCGAAGTCCTTTTTCTTCTCTGATAAGTATCGATTCCCACGACATACTCGTTTTTAGTGCGAGCATGACGTTGAACGTTAAAGCGATCTCTCTTCGTATGATCCATTTAAAAAAATCTCCGGAACACACAAACAGCACAATACTTACAACAAAATATAACTGAGTATAGCTTGAAAGCCTTTCAGTGCTCACTCTAGACTGGTTTATCCTTTTTATTCCAAACAGCAAATAAGTTTAGACAATTGACTGGTTTTCGATCTTTTTATATTTATACCTGTGTTCGAATTTATAAGGCTCAGGTAAAAAACTAACAGGTAAAAAAATATTCAATGCTCTTTCTCATCGAGTACTCTAGCCGCGACTGCAAACTCCTTACCTGTTTAACACTGTAATTTCTGAACGACTCGGAATATCGGAAAATCCCTTTGCCCACATATTCTCCACTATGTATAGATACAATTCATGCAAAAACAATCGATTTCTCCAATCCGACACACGGGATGACCCCCTTAAGTCAGACATTATTACAACAAGATTCTAACTCATTATTGCTCATTTTCAGGTACGCTTAAAAGAAAAACCAGTAATAGAAAAAATCGAATTACCTGCCTCGATACAAGATTCGTTCGACAAGTTTCAAACGTTGAAAACATCAAATAGTTTCGATGCATTTCTCAGTGACTATCGAACGTTGAATCAATCAAACCTAGATCTAGATCAACAAACATATTTATTTAGTAATATTGCGAAAATTCTTAAACAAACCCTACCCTCAAATAGTATATTCCCCGATAGTAAGACGGACGAGAAACTTCTATCGGAAAGTATTAGTTATCCAGTTTTCACATTGTTTCGGACTATGCATCAACACGAGGAGAAATGTCGAAAATCGTATCAAACCTTATTAGCTGATTTACACGAACGCTTACCAACTGTCGGTTATATGCTACTCTATTTTCTCAAGGTCCATGCTAAATTACAATCGCGTAAAAATTCAAATCAAAATCAATATAAAGCGACAGTTTATAAACAACTTTGTGATGCAATTGACGATAAATTAGATAAATGTTTAGCGCATGATTTAGAATTGCTAGAAAATGAGAATACACAAATATTTTTATGGCTATTGCCGGATATTTATCGGGAGTTTAAGCCGAATGTTATAAATAATAGTGAAATTATAAAAATTATATTGAGTTGTATCGACGCAAAAAATTTACGTGATTTAATCTATAGTGTAACACAGGGTAAATTAGTATTATTTAAAAATGATGGTTTAATTGATTGTGTACGACAGAGTTTGTGTTATGAGACGTTCGAACAATTCTGTTTATGGCAATTAGTACAAGCTCACGATGTGCCTATCGAATTCTTACAGGTGAGTGCCCTCACATGCAATCCAAACTATTTTTCTCATCCGTTTATTGATTTCTCTTATGATTTTTTCAGGACCTACTGCCAGAATTAGAATCTTCAAACCATGCGGAAGCTTTAACTTATATGTTATTTTTGTTGAAAAATGAAAAACCCACGGCAGAGTTAATTAGGTTACTATTAAGTAGAGAAACAAAAAATCGGGGTGATCCGTTCGTAACTTCGGCACTGAGGTAAGTTCCTGATTTTATAGTAGACTGAAAATCGATGTATTAAATGTAAAATTATCTTTGTATTGTAGGTTTTGGTGTCAAGATTATGAGGAAAGCTTATCGGAAATCGTAGCCAATTTGTTAACGTCAAAATATCCAAATAGTTCGCCAAATAAAAGAAAAAGACCGCTCAAAAGTAATTCAGCGCAAAACAGTTCACCATCATCAGATCAAGTGAGTATTTTGTATACGTGTAAGCATTTAACCAAAGAAGTGGCACATTTGGTACCACATAATACGCCTAATGAAATGACAATTCTAAAGGAGAATAAGATTTAAGGGGAGTGGGTAGCAAAAATTGAAAAAAAATCAATTTTGAAAAATTCTTCAGATTGTCCCCCCCCCAACAACTGGAAGTATTTTAAAAAAATTATTGAAGTTAATTGTTATGATCTGTGAGTTAGCAGACCATGAAATCATACCTAAATTTATGAAATTATTATTTTCATTTGATTCGAAACTGTCATACTCCTCTAAATGGTCATTCACTTTCGATAAGGACGAAGAAAATGATTTTTCTGAGGCGGAGAATTCCGAGGTGTTCACCTTTTGGTGTACTTCAGAATCAAACCTGCTGGCTCCGGGGGAAAAGGTCAAGGGATCTCTTCCTGACGTTCCATAAGTCTTTTACCCCTAAACACTTTCCTTTTTTTTTTGAAAACACGTGTGCTTCGGGACATCGCGACAAACTAAGAATAAATGACGCGAAATGAAGCTAACACAAATTGATCTGAGGTTCATGAAGCTTCTCCGGGCTTCATAATATCAAATGTTCATATAGAATCGATATCAATCGCTCGCCCTCCACTCTACAGGGATAGAAGAATGTTGAAACAACAGCTGTAGTTCGAAAAATAGAAATCGGGAAATATGAATCGTCTCTCCTGAAAAATCACGTTTTTTTCCGATAAATGTCCTTTTTCTCGGAACCAAGTTATTATTATTATTCTGTTAAGGGAAAGTCGCACCGCGTCCTTAAAGAACTATTGTGCCCCTTTTACTGGTTATAGTGTACCTATTGATCACAGTATCTCAAGCAGGCCTATAACCGTCAGGCACTTCAGTATGTTCTCTACTTCCAGATCATTCAACTTTGCATCTGGTATTAAGTGTTCTCCCAGATGCCTCGACCTACTTTGCACAAGTGCCGAACACTGTCCCAGGACGAGTACAGAGGTTTCATCATCCCCCGCACAAAACCTGTAGGCAGTGTCCGTAGATATCCCTAGTTTCCCTAGGTGATAGTTTAGCTGACAGTGACCAGTGAGAATTCTCACTAAGATTCAAAGGTTCTTTTTGGTGAGGTTTAAGCAATCCTTTGTGCCAATGGCCTCATATCCCCGAATAAGCACCCTGGACTGCTCCATCCGTGGCAGGCCCGCCCAGTATAGTTCCCTCAACCGTTCCTCTTCATTTCTTAGTGTCATAGCCATGAAACTGTTTCCGATTCTTCAGAAGGGTTCTGGCCCGTGTAAAGATATCCCTGCTCCCTTCTTGGCTAGTTCGTCCGCTGCCTCATTGCCTCCCAAGCCAGCATGGCCTGGAACCCACAGTATCCAGACCTTGTTGGACGAGCCGAGTGTATTCAATCTTTCAAGGCATTCCCATACCAGTTAAGAGTTCACCGGGTTGGACCTAAGTGCCTTGATCGCTGCTTGGCTATCGGTGAGAATAGCAATGTTCTGCCCCTGCAGTTCCTTTGGAAATTAAAGGAGGCACATCTGTCTATGGCGTATATTTCCGCCTGGAATATGCTAGTGTACCTACCCATTTGCTCGAAGTACATTTTCCTTGACCAATGACACCGGTACCCGCTCCCTCTGCTGTGAAGGTTCCGTCAGTGTACCAAGTAATCAGTTGCTGGTTTAAGCCGTAGGTTGTAGCCACGCTCTCCCAGTTTGCCTTGTTACTCCAACGTGTTTCAAACTTCTTATCGAAGTGAAACCTGGTTGTTATGTTATACATTGGTATCAGTAATTCGCGATACCGCCTAGAAAGAATATCAATCTGATACTCCCGGACACCCTGCATATTTCCCTTCTTGCCTGCATCTGTATGTGCAGATGGAGAGGGGTTAATCCCAGAAGAACCTCCAGGGATGCCGTTGGGCATGTCCTCATTACCCCACTGGTACACACGCAAGCCAGTCTTTGGAGCTTATGTAATTCTCTGGCTTGTGTGCTGAGTTCGGTTCTTTCTGCCAAGATTACCGCTCCATAGGTAATCATTGGCCTTACTATTGCAGTATATATCCAATGTAGTATAGGGTATCTTCATATTTGGACTTGTATTCCAGTATTTGTTAACACGTCCAGGAGTTCATCCACTACCATACTCCGCATCAGCGGCGATAGTACCCCACCCTGTGGACACCTTGAGTGGTGTTCATGATAATAGAATTTGTACCTGTCGGTACCTCTATTTGCCTGCTTTCTAGCATTTTGCCCATGCAGAATGCCAGGGTGTTTCCCAATCCTTTGCGGCTCAGGGCATATTGTATCTTTGTGTGCGATGTGTTGTCGAATGCTCCTTCGACATCCAAAAATGCGCACAGTGCAATTTCTTTTGTTACTATGGCATCCCGTAGTACCTCTCTCAGCTGATACAGAGCAGTTTCAGTTGACCGTCCTACCCGGTAAGCGTGTTGATAGTGCTGTAAGGGGTTACGCTTTAAAACGTTAGTTCTAATATAGTTGTCTATGACGTTCTCCACCGTTTTGAGTACGAGCGATGTTAAGCAAATTGGTCTGAAAGATTTAGGGTGAAAAGGATCCTTTTTACTCGCTTTCGGAATAAAGACCACTTTTGGCAGTTTTCATGCCCTTGGTATGTATCCCAGTGCTATGCTCCCCCTTACTACTCTCAGAAGAGACTCTAAGGTGATTGCTGGGCCTCTCTGAATTAGTTCTGGGAAAATGTCACCTAATCCGGGTGATTTCAGTGGTTTAGAAGTTCCACCGCTCACCTTAGCCTAGCTTCTGAGCATACCTCTTTTGCTAGTTTCCGGTTCTTCTTTGTTCTCCTTTTATTCGTTGTTGGGGTGCCAGGCAGAATGTTGTCGCCTGCCACCGTGGGGTAGGACCCCGGGAAATGAGTTCTGAGAAGCAGGTGTACTCTATCCTCCTCATTGTCGGAAAATGTCCCATCTTCCTTCTTCAAACAGACAGAGAATATTCCCTCGTCTTTGACTACAGCCTTGTAAAGCTTGGTTGCTTCTGTGATCTGTTTGATCCCCTCACGGAAATCCCTGAAGCTGTTCCGTTTTGCTCCGCTGATCGCGTTGCTATACGGAATCAGTGCATTTTTGTACCTGTCTGTCCCCGGTTTGTTTTGACCGGTTGAACAGTTTTCGTACCTCTGTTCTCATTCTGGCCAGGTTCCTGTTCCACTATGGTACATGACTTAACTGTCTTATTGCTTATTGCTAAGAATAAATTCAAGAAGGTACTCATCTCTTCGATTGGCATCGCTGCTTCCCCAGACTTCGTGGTGGGTGTTGACATCGCAGCCGAGGAGAAGTGGTAATGCCCTCTTCTCACAATACTTCACCAGTTTTGCGACTTGTTCCGGTGGAGCCCGGATTTCGTCTCCTGGGAAGTATCTCGATGCCACGACTGCCTCTCGAGTGCTCCTCCCGGCTTCCAATGAGACTTGAATAGCCACAAGGTTCCCGGTCAGGAACTCCGCCTTGTTAAATTTTAGGCCTAAGCCTGAGCAGGTTAAAATAAAATTTTGTTCCAGAATTGAGGCATTCCTAAGTCCGCCAGTCCACAAGTCTTGAATTTTGCATGTTGGGTGCTTGCCCAAGGATGAGGGCTCCATGGACCACAAGCGCGAAAGCATGTTGCTTTCCAACTGGTCTGCTCTGCCATTAAGTGGATGGCAGACTTAGGAATCCCTCAATTCTTAAACAAAAGTCTTACTTATGTCTCACATCTGCAGCTTTGCTGCAATTAAGCGCAAGTACCTATCCCACAAATGGTGTTTGCGATCTTTTTCTTCATTCTCTCTCTCTCATCTTTAATACCTTCCTGTCCCACTATCCATTTGAACGTTATCTTTCCTTTTGGCAGCCAGGGTTGTAAGGTTCTACCCTAGTTTAGACCTGGTTTGAAACAATGCGATAGCTTTTAATGCCGCCTAGCTATCGGGGAAAATATGAATTTTATCACGTTGTTACTTCCCTTGTAGATTCTTCGTGACACATAAGTTTTTTTTTGGCATACATTTCCACCTAAATTAATTATTTTAGTAATTTTAATATGTCGTACCTTGAGCTCACGCCATCTATCCAACCCTTCGTTCCGTTTTCTGTGGTTCGTGAGATGGTCAGCATTCCATAGATTTCATTCCTCCCTAACTCGTTATCTTGGCCTTGGAATCGAAGCAGTTTTTCAGTGACGTAAAATTAATGCCTATCTCTAGCGTTGAGGTTGGCATTTCGTTAGTTAGTTAGAAGAGTTCAGCTTCCTCTTTTTAACGAACAGGGGAAATTTATCGTAAGATTTTCTTGGGCTTATAACCCTTCTACTAAACTCAAAGGTTATTCTACCAGCTCTGCAATCATTTGCAAGATTTTTTTCCGATTAGAGTATGGCACCCTTGGGAGAAAGAGCAGCAACTGGTTCGCAGCCACGTCCTTTTCTCTCTTTCCCAGGGCACGAATATACTTTTGGCCTCTAATAACTTTTGTAGATTTGCATATAATGTCTTTTATACTATATTTCCTGGCAGCTGACAACATTGATTCTAAGGTAGTGTTTCGAAGGCGGCTGCTATATTCATCTGGATTGCAATAGCCAACTATGCTTGTTGCAGTTTCAACTTTCGATACTATCGCACAAAATGCTCAGGATTCTGTTAATAATAGGATTTGAACTAAATCAGTATCGTGCACTATATTGTGGTTTAAATTTTGTATTTTTGGAATGAAGTAATAATTCAATTTATTAATTTTATGGGGATGTATTTTGTATAGAACATTACCGTAATTTTGTTCGGTTGGATAGATTCTAGGAACTTCCTGTCTATAAGTCTAGTTTTTGATGGCTCTTTCCCCCTCCTCTTGCAGCTAACGTCAAAACTCTCCAATTATTGACTTTTCCTAAACTTGTCGTAAAGTGATGTCATTCACTGCTTATATGAGGATTCATACTTACCTCTACCAATTTTTATTGTCACTATTATCTGTAAAATTGTTTCCAAATGAATTGCTTGTGATAATGCAGTTTTGCTTTACTCAAATAATTAAAAATAACAATTTTCAGAAATCCATTTTCAACTAAAATACTTTTTTTCAGCTTCTAAGTCATCTGGAGCATTTTCGAAGAAGTTGTCGACATGGTAATGGCACGGGTACAGGTCTATATGTACAAGATGCGATGCAGAGGGCATTGCAACAGGCATTTGCGCACAGTAGTGATAGTACAAAGGTAAGATATGATTATTTTATTTTAAATATATGAAATTAACTCAATATTCACGAAATGAAGTGTTAAATTAGTATTTTTTTTTTCATTTTTCCCTCTGGGCTATTAAGAGTCTTGGATGAAAATAATTTGCTTTCCAGACTTCGTTAGCTGTAGCTTCAGACCAAGGATAATTTACTTAGTGCTTGTTATATTTGGTTTTAATGACAAAATGCGATTAGCGATGTCCAAAAGGTCTTTCCTAAATGCCCTAAGTGGGAAACCATCAAGAGGAGAGAGCTATCCCAAAAACCGTCGACACGCGCATGCTTGCCAAGCTCGTGAATATGCTCGCGAGATGCATTGTGGGGCACAGCCTTTGGGGTCCCCTTCCTTCTTTGGCATCCTCAGGCCATTATATTTGAGGGTGTCTGCTTTTCAAGGTGAAAGTTACGGGTTTCGAAAGCAAGAGGGAAAGAGGAAGTCCTCAGACCAAAGAGAGGTATAGCTGCAATTCGTCTGTATAATTCACTCAACCATAAACAAAAAAAGGTAGATTTTTTTTAAAAAAAAGATAGATTTAAAAAAAAAATCCAAAGGTTTTGTCCGGATGGTTCAAGTGGTTAGAACGCTGGGCTGTCCTAGCCGAAGGTCACGGTTCAAATCTCACTGGCGGCAGAGGCATTTGTTGTCGTGATTGGATGTCAGATACCTGCCGACTCAGCTGGGAATGAGTACCTGAGTCAAATCAGGGTAATAATCTCGGGCGAGCGTAATGCTAACTACATTGCCTCCTACAGTGTATGTAGTGCAACATTACCGCCTTGAATGAAGTGCTCTAACACACTTCAAAGCCCTGATCCAAAACGGATTGTTGCGCCAACGATTATTGTCATTAAAAGCTAAAAAAAGTTTTAAAATATCATAAAGAAAAATGGAGTAAAAAGAAATGAGAAAATAAAAAGGTAGTAAAATGACGAGTACCAAGGCGGTTTCAGGCCGGGTCGCTCCACAACTAACCACCTTTTTTACCATTAAACTAATCCTGCAAAAGCGTTGGGAATATAACGTTGACGTGTACCAAATCTTTGTCGATTTCAAGCAAGCATACGATCGTATAGATCTCGGACCGACCAACGCAGAGAAACTTCTACATACTCTTGACACTACTGCGAAAGAAGTTGGACTATGCATCAATCTTCTTGGTCCTTCCCATAATGAAATCGAAGCATGTGCACAGAAGCACAAAGCTTTGCGTATACAAAACCACCATACAACCAGTGCTATGCTAAGCGTACGAAACCTGGACCCTAACCCAAGCCTCCAATTTGCAAACACATTCGAAAGGAAAGTCTTTCGGGAGATACCGGAAGCTGCACACTTCGGGTTTAAAGGTTTTGTGTTCATCTTATGTGAGAAACTCTCGATGCATGTTTGTCCATTCGTACATAGCCAAGAATACAAAATATTCCATCATATTTTGCCAAACTCCAAGATACACATGTGTATACACCATTGACATAAATACTGAGCCGATTCTAATCAAATATTGTCTATTAGCGCATTGATAAATTGATCTAACGCATCTTCACACATTTCCACTCAATTTCAATCCTTTTCTGTCCAAATCTTCACACCGACACTTCTAGTGACTTCGAATCAACTTCTGATTCTGCCGAAGCCAACAAGCTCCTCTTCCAAATCCAACTGATCAATTCCCAAACTCATCAGGCAGCCTGGCTTTCGCTGGCCACGACCTTGAAATTTTAATTCCACGATTCCAGATTTTGGTAAAAAATAGCTTGAATCTGACTAGCCAAGTTCCACATGGGGCGAATGTTCTGCGATTAAGGATCGTGGTGAAGTACTTCTCTAACCTCACCAGCTACTTACCATCCTGAATAAGGAACTGACCGTTAACGTATACGGTTCTGAAATCATTGGTCATTATTTTTTTGCAGCAACTTCTGTTTCCCTGATCAGCGCATTAGCAAAGTTCCTCTTATTTCGACACACACTACACTGCACGATATTTTGCTCGGTATCGAAATTCGAGCGCGTCATGTTCTTCAACACAAGCGGCGATACATTGAACTTTCAAAACCTTACGTTAATCGATCCGCCCTCACAATTCCGCAAATAGCCAGGGCCTGTGATGCCTGTTCGGAATATGACCCGCAACCAGCGTAGCGCCTAGGAAAAAAGGATTTTTAAAGACGGCCTTATGCTCATCAATATGTTGTATTCGATAAGGATGTAGTGCCTGACAAAATAATGTTCGTGCTCAACACTTTTATGATTCCACCTTTTTAATTACGTCTAGACAACATTTAAATTGTTGTTATAAAAGGATTGCCATATTCAGATTTAGTTCAGTATCATTTTGCTTGGAGATTTGGAAGGAGAGAGAGTGAAACCCCTAATTTTGCGTGAAAAAAGTGTTGAGAAAAAGGCCCTGGTTTTGCGGGAACGGGGTGATAGTAATAGGGAAATAGGGAGAAAAATCAATTGTTCTGAGGCAAGTATTAGAATTTTTTTTAAAAAGTATGCCAGAGACAGCAGTTTTGGACGAAAGCAAGGGAGCGAGTGGAAGCAGGTGATTAATCCCCAGGCCAGGTGGTCATTAGAACGAGCATCCTTGCGAAGTAGATTTAAATTGTTGGAAGCGGAAAATGTGTCAGTTAGTGTGAGAATGGTCCAACGACTGTTGAATGAATTAGGACTCGGAACTCTAAGGCCAGCAAAAAAGCCAATTTTAACGAAATCTACGCTCGAAAAAAGCCATGGGCATTGAAACAACGTGACTAGACTGAGAACGATTAGAGGCGAGTTGTGTTCTCTGTTTCAGAACGATTCGACTCCGTGTCATAGAGCTCATACTGTAAGTAAACGTATCAAATTGTGTATCTGTTTCATCCTCAGTACGGTTTTTATTCACAAGTAACATCTTGGAAAAAGGAGCTTGGCATACAGTCGTTGCCATGGCGAGGAAACAGTCCAGATTTGAATCCTATAGAAATCTTATGGGCGTTCATAAAGCGGCGACTGCAACAAAGATCGATAAAAAACAAAGCAAATCTAGAAAAAAAACTTTAGAAAACACATGGCTTAATGAAATTGCGGACGATTTTATTGAAAATTCATACCAATCAATGCCCGCACGAGTTGCAGAGCTGATTGGTATTAACACAGATCTTCGACGAACTTATCTTTTCCCTCGCGGCAATCTTTCCGGAACTGCCCATTAAAATATCAGTTTTCATCTCAACAAATAGTGTAGCGATTGTAAAAACCTTCAACTGACTTTACTCAAAGCATGTCTACTGCAAACCTTTCTTTCGGAAGATTGGCAAAATCAACAATAACAATTGTCTAAAGTGTGGTGTGCAGGAAACAGACCTACTTTATTTTTGAGTGTAGGAAGCACATTGTGGCTAGGAACAAATTCAATTGAAAAGAGTCTTCCAACTCCCTAAGAGTTTTTTTTGTAAAGACGGAAACCAATTCCATATTGAGGGGTTGATCAGTTTCCTAAAAGAATCAAGAATTAAACTTTAGGACTATGCGTCTTCTCTCACATTTTATTTCATATTTATTTTACCTTCCTTTTTGTGAGAAAATATTAATATCGCAAGTCACAAGGCGTTACGTATCCCAAAGCACCCTTCATAGTTCAGTCCACCCATCTCATATATCCCCTCTTTCATCTGCCTGTCGTGTCGTCACAAAACCTGTTGAAACATACAGGGGTTATCTAACCTACGACGAGTCTTGCAACGCAGGGCCCAGTGCCCAAAAACCGGGTAACAGCTGGCACACATAGGACAAAAACCTGACCATTTCTCGCCCCAAAGTACGATCACTGTGAGCCGGACTAGAGAGCTTAGCTCTCTCAACTTGCCGGAACGTCGTGGGACAACTAAAATCTACAGCAACAAACGGGCTTGGAACCGTCTATGGCGGAGTTGACCGCTTGAATATGTTAAAAATCATTCTTGTTATTCCAATAAAGCTCAATTCTCCTTGGCAAATGGATACTATCTACTCATATTCCTTCCTGCAGTTACGTAATCGTAAATTTAGAAGTTTTACTTGCGAAGAATAACAAACCAAACAACAACACACTGAGTCCTTTAATTACCTTTTTACTTATGTTTTTTTTTTTTTTGTTTCAGAAACAATATAGTGACCTATTCGCATTGGCCGCCGAAGACGAAACCAGTGGAGTTGGTCGGAGAGGTAGCAGTGCACGAGGTCGAAAGCAGCCAAGCAGTAAAAAAGATACAAGCAGCTCTAACAGTAGCAATAAAAAGAACCCGGAACCAGTTAACAACATGTACTCTAGTGACGAGGAATCAAGTGATGTAAGTTGTTGGTCTGACATTATTGAAGTAGTAAAATTGTTGTGAGACTATAATAATCCTTCCCGATTGGTTTATTAACTTCTATTTTCTATTAACACCTTCCAGGATAGCTATTCAAAACCAATACAGTCGAAACGACGGAAAAAGGCCATCAGCGATTCTGACTGACAGCAACCACTCATCAACATTTCAAATTCAAATGATTGGAGCTGCTTAGTTGTCGAATACTAGAATTAAGTGCGCTAATCTTCAAAGAGCATTAATAGACTCTACTCATGGCAGAAAAAAAAATCACGGAGAAATGTTTCAATGCTGGCCAGCACCAACAAAGCAAACCGTTCTACCTTCTTTAATAGCATCCTCTCCCCTTTTGGCGTTTTGTTATTTCTCATTTTTTTATCGTTTAAGCTTTTATTTTTAAAATGAAAACGAAAGTTGAAATTGTTTGAATTTCAGATAATGTCATTAATATATATATATGGATCGAGTTATTATTATATAATACGGTTTACCCTTGTTTTTTTTAGTTATTATTATTATTAGTTTTTTCTTTATTTTTTCTTTTTCTAAAACAAATAAAGTACTTGAAATTTTGATAAAATAACAAATTATTATAGTATTTTCTGTTCTAGTTATATTTCTTTCTGTAAATTCCAGTTACAGAATTCCTATTTGTATTACATAAAAAACTTCAGTTACAAAAAAAGCATAAATAAGAAAAAAAAGTGAATAAAATGAAAACTCAAAAACGGCTGATGCTAAAATCTATGTAAATATTATTGTAAAGTAAGAATGCAACAAACCAACAAAAATACACACAAAATTTAACAAAAAAACCAATTTAAAGCCAGTTTTTCTTCGTTTTGTTACTTCTTTTTATTGCGTCATTGTGGGAGTGTGAACATTGAGAGATTGCTTCAGCACATAGAAATTCTAGCTTCATTCACATCTGATTTGAGCATGGTATACAGGAAAATTCCTTGCTGCTCAAAGGATAGAGTAAAGGTAAAAAGCCGCCTCCTTGGCGCTTAATTTCTGCTTGCAGAATTTAAACGGTGGATCTGCTAATATGTTTGGCCAAAGTTAAGGGCAGTGACAAAATTGGATTATTTGGAGATTATCTCTCGGATGAGCTTGACTCTTTGTTTCCAGAAAGCAAATTTCACTTTAAAGTGCGACTTCAGCCACTGAAGAACATCCACTGCACTAGTACCCTTAACGCTAGCCTATAATCAAAAAATGGTTTGAGCCATAACATTCAACTCCAACCTTGCTTGCTTTCGGCAAGTTGCAACATTTCATCCTTAAAACATGCCCACAAACAAAAAATAGATGGCCCCAATGCAGGTTATATAATTTTTCTGCTATGATGAAGGAAGTACATCATCAATATCAGAGAACTTATGATGTCCTGATAACCTTACAGGTTTCCACTGAACAGTCATAATCTTACGAAATGAACTAACAGGATATTGTACAAATAGAAGTAACCGACTGGAAACGATCCCCCTTAAGTCAGTCATCCTCAAATAGAATTACCGCTGAAACCACAATTTATTTCTTAGGACCAAATACAAATCAACCACAGTAACCCACTTACAAAACGAAACGAAAGAATTAAGAGACAAACACATATGCATAGAAATCAAGTTGAAAAACTTCCACCAACCGAAATAGTAACCTAGAAACATGTCAACAAACAAAATGATAATATAGAGATAATGCTAGTATATCCAATTGAGTAATTCTGGTTGACAGAGTGAAAACGGATGTACAATGATGAAAAATAATTTACGAATGGAGAAAAAGAAAGAATTTTCTTTTCTGAAATTCTAGAATTTTACCGTGTGTGGTGAATTGTAACTAATGATCTGTATAAACAATTTCTAGACATAATTAGATTTAATATAAGTAGAATAATTTAAGACAGTCAAGTAGAAAGTGATAAATGAAAGAAATTTGTAAATTTCTGTACGCTAATGGTATATAAAAAAGTGAAAGAGAATAAATATATTCTTATTAATCATTTATTATATTAATAATTGATACATGTGTGTATGTAATTGTTGGTATCCAATTCAGCCTTCATTTGGACACATTTCGTGGAATGTGATTTAAAAAAAAACAAAACCAAGGTACAAAAAAGAATCACTCAGGGTGCCGAATTCGTACCTGTGTTCTCACGGACTGTTGTGCTCCTTTAATGGAGGAGTGGGATTCACACCCAGTAAAAACCACCCATGATTTCTCCAACCCGCGTGTATTATTTCACGAGGTGGGTTTGCTTTTGAGTCCTCGCCCATCTCTTCTTTTCAGCTTTCCTCTTCCTTCCTCCTTTTGTATTTTTACAATTGCGGAAATAACCGTAAACCAGTTCTCCTTCAACTTCAGCACCTCCGCAGCTGTATTTTCAACTTCCGAGCGCATCTTTCAAATTCCTTTTCTAAGTCGCGCCTACTCGTTAGCAGTAAAACATCACCTTCTCTGCGTACTCCGGTGTGCCACTGTATAGAGGACAAATCAACAAATCAACCAGCCCAAAGCGGTACAAATTTTGTCTGTAGCAACCACCATGTCCCGTGAGGTATGAGTAATGTTGGTTTCTCCGTGTTTTCCCCCTTAAGATACAGGTGAGATTCCTCGGCCACTCCATTTCCCCTGACGGAATACAGCCCGACCCAGACAAGGTGCAAGCAATCACAACTTTCCCGCATCTGAAAACCGTGAAGGAGTTGCGGAGGTTCTTGGACATGCTAAACTTCTATCGTCGTTTCCTGCCCAAGGCCGCCCAACACAAGTCCGTTTTGAACGCGTGCCCCAAAACAAAAGGGACACGAGAGATTGTGTGGTCTGAAGAGGCTGTCCGCGCGTTTGATAAATCCCGACAATAACTGGCTGACGCTACACTCTTGGTATTTCCTCTACAAAATGTACCCCTATCCGTTTTCGTTGATGCCTCTGACATGGCAGTAGGTGCTGCTCTTCACCAAAATGTGAATCAGGTCTGCCAGCCGTTGAGCTTCTTCTCTAAGCAATTGAACCCCGCTCAACGGAACTACAGCACCTACGATCGAGAACTGCTCGCCGCATACTTGAGCATTAAATACTTTCGCTTCTCCCTGGAAGGCAGGCCTTTCACAGTGTTCACGGACCATAAGCCTCTCACGTATGCTTTGAAATAAAAGCCCGACAAATCGTCCCCTCGTCAGCTTCAACACCTGAACTTTATAACCCAGTTCACATCCGACATACATCACGTGTCCGAGAAGGACCATATAGTTGCTAACGCTTTGTTACGTGTCTCGGAGGTAAACGTCCCCGCCTCACTCGACTTCTCGGATATCGCCAAGGCGCAGGAGGATGGCGCAGTACTTCAAAGCCTCAAATCCAACTAAAAATACAAATTTCGAGAGTTGCCCATCATCGACTCGAACCTCTCTCTTTGCTGCGAAGACCCAGAAATGGGACGCCGGCCACCTTTCGCAAGGAAGTGTTCCACGCGGTTCACGACTTAGCGCATGCAGGCATCAGGACAACAAATCAGCTAGTCACCGAGAAATACTTCTGGCCCTCCATGAATAAGGATATACACCTCTGGGCCAGAGAGTGCATCGCATGCCACAAGTGTAAAGTCACCAGGCATGTAAGAAAAGAAGTGGGCTGGCTCATTTTCCCGCACTACCAAGCGGTTCCACACTGTACACCTCGACATTACAGGCCCTTTGCGAGACTCGCACGGTTTCAAGTATTGCCTTACAATCAACGACAGGTTTACGCGGTGGCCTGAGGTAATACCTCTGAAGGACATTACGGCGCAATCTTGTGCCGAAGCCCTCTGTTGAGAGTGGATCCCTCGCTTTGGCGTCCCTGCAGTGATCATCACTGACCAAGGAATGCAATTTGAGTCTACCCTTTTCTCGGAGTTAGGCAAGCTCCTGGGTTTCAAACGCCAGCGGACTACGGCATACCACCCGCAATCCAATGGGATGCTAGGACGTTGGCACCGGACGCTGAAAGCCGCCGTTATGGCACGCGACGACCCATCCTGGACTCAAGCCTTGCCTCTCGTTATACTCGGCCTATGAACAACGCGCTGAGAGGAATTTGCTGCCAGCCCCGCCGAGCTCGTATACGGGGAGAACCCAAGGCTCCCAAGTGATCCGGTCTTCGACAAGAGATCGGGTCTCACAGAGTCGGAATTGCTGCATTTGCTGAGGGACAATCTTCAACGCATCAAAGCCACACCTCCCACCCGACACTCGTCCGCACCTGTCTGTGCGCCCAAGGAACTGGACACGTGCACGCACGTCTTGGTCAGGACGGATGCCGTCCGGAAGCCGCTGCAGCCTCCACATGAAGGCCCGTACCGTGTTCTCGAGGGGTGAGAGCATTTCTTCCAGCTCTAAATCGGAGGACACAGAAAGGCGGTCTCCCTATCCAGGCTGAAACCCGTGTGCGTCCAAAACAACGTCGCGTTCGCTTCGCAGTATGATGGAGAGGGCAGTTCCGGGTTCTCTCGCCGAAACCCTTAGGTTTCATCTGGGGGTAGAGTGATGTGGCGCAGCAGGAGTAACAACATTCGAAATTTATTTCGAATGATACCTCTATAATTGCTGCACTGCGTGATATCTCCCTTTTTATGTATGGGACATAATAATGCCTCTTTACCAGTCGTCAGACATTGATACGCTCTCCCACACCTCGAGTATAAGTTTTTGAACCGCTCGGTGTAATTGGTCGCCGCGCACCTACTGCTGTCTGCAATGTGCTAATAGTCCACACCCTGCTTTCCTTTGCACAGTGAATAATCTAAGTCCACGGTCCTTGCTGATGTGCCTCTCCGCTTCGCATCTCCTGCATTGCTTGGACCGTCTAATGCGGCTAGGATTATCTCCCAGATTGATGAGTCTTGGGTCTGCCTTGACTATCCAAAGAATGACATTGTATAGCCCTTCACTTCGTTTGGAAATGATAATAACTTGCGGTCGAATCCTCCTCGTATCTCTTTTTTAGAGGTGCCACCTTTCTCCACGCTCCTCCTTGGAGGGGCCACAGCATTTCTTCGGAATTGCAGCTACGTGAATTTCGCTAGCAGCTTCAGCCGTCTCCATTATTTGCTCCATCTTTTTTTTAGAGTTGAGCCCTTTTTCTCTTAGGGGTGTGCTTCTTTGTTGATCCGTTCAACCGTTCTGCTGAGTTTTGGGTGGGCGCCACTTGTGTTGCTTGGTTCACTTTTCCGTCCGATGCCTTTACTCCCTTTTCATCCTGGGCCTTGCCATACGTCAACCTGATGCCTTTAACTTTTGTATTCTGATGAATATTTCGGTATTCCTTCAAGATTTTATTACCCAGTGCGATAAGTCGTTGCATCTTACGTTGCTCAGGTAGTTAGGCATTATAGTCATAGTTTCCTCCTCATACTCCGCTACATTCTCCCTCCTAGGGAGGCTTGTGCTTGTGGGAATCTACAAAGAGTCGAACTTTTTCTGAACGGGTCCATCAATGGAATCAGTTGTATTCCCTCTCGTGCATTTGTAACATTTGATACAACAGTAGCCAAGGTTTCAAGGGGGATAGATTAACAAAGATTGGGCATGCTATGCAGAAAGAAGGATTTAGACCGCAAATTGTAAGGCGACACAGGACGTTTCTTTCATTTAAAAAAGGGTAAACCGTATATCCATCCTTTAGTAGGCCCCACTCTCGCAGACCATCCGCCAAGACAATATCGATGACCACAAAAAGGTTCCGGGAACAGAATAGTCTCAGCATGGTTGCCTCTAACAATTTTGACATCAGAACGCAGACCCTCGATCTCTTATCGAAGAAGATCCTAGTCCCCTTCATTGATCCAATGCCATAGATTTTGTTTAAACGAACCCAGAGCAATCCTGCAACTTTGCTGCTTTGCTTACGTTTGCAAGCATAAGTGCAGCCTAATATGAAAACCGCCGCTAACTGAAAAGTCTGCTGCATTCAATCCCCGGGGTTACCAACTTGTTCTCACCTTCCGCTTTCTCGCGTCCGATTTCTCTGGATATCGCCACAGTTGGTCGTGTAGTAGCACCCATGTTCTCATTCCCGAGAAACTTGACCTTCTTTCGTAGTGCCTTCCGTTGTCCGCGGCTGGGAACCCTCCCAGGTTCATAGTGCCCTGACTGCATGTATCTGTTTCCTCATACCAAAATTAGACCAGTTGCGCCTCCTTCACCAGCTTCCTTTTCTTCCGCTTTTCCTGGTAGAGGCGGGGGAGAAGAAGGTTTTGTCAGGTAAGCCTGAAGTCCCTTCTCCTTTGCGGCTAAATTATCTTCTGCCAGACCTGGACAGAGCATTGGAAGAAGTGAATCCAGTTTTCGCAATGAATTTTTTTCAAATCTAGAAGCATTCGGCTGGTCTGGGGTATATCTTATAATCGAGTTCACGAAGTTGTTTTTATTTTCAGACTAGGCAGAATATTATATGTGGCTAAGAATGAGAAGAAATAGTGTCAGTAGCAGAATACAACCTTGATTTCTTTTACCTTAGATTTTGAGTTTCTATAAAATTTTACCGTCTGACCTAACCTAATTCCAATGATGTCTGAAACGATTTCTAGCGCTGACGTTTCTAACCGAAGGTGTGGTATGTGGTCTTTCGTCTCATCATCCACCTCGTTTCAGAGAAACCGAGAGGTTTCTTTCGATTGACCGAATTAAGTAATTAAGGACACCCAGTGTAGAGAAGATAAGGTAATCCAAGGAATTGAAAGAATTCCTGATATCTAGCGTCAGAATTTATCGCCGGTCAACTCGTCACGAGCCAAATCCTTGGGCATTGCTATCATATTAACTGTAGAACGGCATCATGGAACCCATACTGTCACTCCGAAAGACCCCCCTTTAGCCTAATTAGCAGAAGCAGCCTCTTGTGTGTCATTTCCAACGTCCTCCCCTTATCTAAAAGGAAGATAGGGTGAAATGAATAGTGCACGTGAAGAGGTTTGTGTGGCTTCGCTAGCAGAACTAAACCCCTGTCTTTTCATATCTTTTTAAGGCTACTTTGAAGATTCCGGTATTCTTCCTCCTGCCTTTGGTGTTGCGGCTTACTCCTTACCCTTTACCAGAGTCTTTTCGCTCGCAGACAAAATGAATTCGTCCTCAAAGTTTAGTGGTTCACCAGAAGTCTGGTCTCCTACTGCAGTATAAATGTAGTTATAAGATGACAGAGCTGACTTACCTTTCTCAAAGCTTTTCTCTTCGAATTGTGACCTTGTTCTAGGATCGCCAAGAATGTCTTTTCCTCAAAAGCCCCAGTGTCCGAATTTTTTAAATTTTCGGTGCGCTTTCGGATGTCTCTTCCATTGTTCCCAATGTCGAAAAAAATGACCTGGCGGTTGCCGTGGGCGTAGAGGTCAGACCACTTGGCAAACGAGGTATTGCGCTATGTCAGATTGACAATCGAGCCTAACCTTTTATTTCGGAAGACGAGCTAACTTTGGCCAGTACATTGTTCAGCTTCTCAAACGTCCCAAATAGGATGTGGCCTCTGGTGTTCGTCACTCGGGTAATGGACTGTAGCATCTGACATTATACTGCCTAGCATGCTTTTGCATTGTGTTATTGTGACACAAGGAGGAAGGCAGTGGCTATGGGTTGGACCTCGTTGATTATCGCTTTTACAAAGCCAAGGAATCCAATTGGTTCCTGTATGCTTATCTGCTACACGTATCTGTTACTCACGCAGCACTATCGTATCTCCGGAACGGTTTAGGGGCTATCGAGTCAATATTCGGGTTAAAGGGGTTGAGTGGTTGATTAACAAAACATTTCTAACAACAACTTATTCAATACTCTGAATCTTTAATTATTCCTTATTATTCAACATCTAATGCAATCTGAGCATTTCATAAACACTTAATAATTTCTCCCACTAAGTTATCAGGAAATATCTTTCCTTCACATTCAGTCGTCATCCAATAATTCGGCGTTAATTTTACCCTTAAATTCATACTCTTCTGGGATCCAACTAACTAACATGAAGAAGTAGACTACAAGTAAGATGATAAATAGGAGAATATCTATTATCCGGACAGTTGTGACCCATATGCTTGTCGAATCTTCAGTTTTGTTGTTCGCAGCTGCTTGCGCTACAGTTTCGGCTCCACCTCCTTCGATCAGGTTCGACGCATCGTCTGCACCGGAATCATTGTTTAGGGGAGTCTGATGACAAAATAGTTTTCAAAAATAATCAAAAGAATTAAATGAGCAAACCCTGTAAGGATGTAAGACTATCTTTCGAGCCACTTACTCTGTTTATAAGATACGGCTTTGAAAACACAGCATTCCCAATTGTATTATTCTTCAAGGATTCGGTTAAGTTTTTCACCCAAATCGGAGTTGTTGCTTCAGTCGACAGTAGCCCTCTTAGTATGACTGTGTTCAAGATGAGGACTGCAGATATCACCAAGGAATCTCGGAAGAATAAAACTGCAATTTTGAAATTTGGTATTGTAATTTGCATTTCTAACCAGGTCCTTTTTACCGCAATGTGCAGTCCCCGTACTTACTAGCATTTGGAACAATTTCTCCGTTTTTCGGCACCAGCCAGGATAGCTGCTGTATGAAGATAAAGTGCGAGAACAATGACACGATGCAGATGATAATACGTTCTGAGCAAGTAGGGCTTAGCCAGAGGCTTATCAAATTTAATGCTACTAAAACTAAGATACGGAAAGGGGTATAAAAAGATTCAAGAATAATCTTAAACGTTGAATTAACTTACTCATTGCTGGTGCCAGGATGAAAGCTTGTTCCGAAGCCGAATGTCGTTCAATTATAAACGTATAATGTAAAGAAGGATAGGTTTCATCAGGACAACATGAATAATTTCCAGGATTCTTTTTGACGTAGGTATTAACAATCTTCCATTCATTATGCTGTAGTTTGCTGCGTTCAATACCACTCATGAGCGTTTGGTAGTCAATTTCTTCGCCTTTATGAACCCATGATCCTAAATGCAGCGAACAATTTTGAGTGTCAAATGGCCAATACTTATAATTTGAACGGCAAATGGCTTCATGTGAACAAGGTGGAATGCAGGATACAGCTCCGTTGGAGTAGACAATACAATGGGAAGAGGTACATGTCTCGCTGAATTGTGTTGTTTTCCTGAGGGAAAAGGATAATGAAATCATAACTTAATCAAAGATAATGACTTAAACGACAGTATTTCCTTACAATGACAGTATTTGCTTGATAGGATGGTCCCTGAAGAATATTTCTTCTATGAAGCTATGAATCTATCTAATCTAAATCTGCAGCGCCACCGATATCAAGAAGCAATAGTGTTAGTAACAGAAGACAGTCTTGTCAAATTCCGCTCTCCAGTTACACGAAGTAGACCTTCCAAGCAATTTAGACCATCGAGTGATATTATATATTAGTAACAGGATCCTGGCACTTATACTGACCCAATATGAGTTCTGTTTTAGTATTCAATTAGATACCTCCTTTCCCGCCCTAATAATGGTTATATTATCGCATACACCGGTTCGCCAGAATGTGCTTCAGTTTTCTTCATACCTTCCCCCATCCTCCAATGTTCTGCGTTACGTGTTAATAGAACCATCTTGGGATAATGGATTCCATTGCATAGCATAAGCAACAACGCAGTTGTAGCTCTTTTTAAAGTGTGACCTATCTACTGCCGCTTTCGCTTTCTAATCTACGAGTAACTATCCATACACTAATCAAGTTAGGAAGACTGCGATGACCGGTCAGACTGAGAATCTAGGTTTTATTGGCATCTTCATTCCGACTCTGTTTGCATCCTTATAATAATCCGGAGACATTTGGCTAATATTCATGACCCAATGTGAGAGCCAATTGATGGATGTTATCAGCATTGTTCACGTCCTCTGAACGAAGAAGTATGGAGAACATCTTCTATGACAAGGAGAAATAGTGCCCACGAGAGAATAGAACTTTGTCGGACAATTTTGGACTTCTGAGAATTGACTTCAATGCAACATGTGATAGTTTGCTTCATAATATGGCGTTTTGATAGTAGCTGTTTGCCTTTCTGGATAATTCCTCCTGAGTAAAGTACTCCAGATACCCTCCTTGTTGATGGTGTCGAAAGGGAAGAAGAGATGTCAACTTCTCTTTCTTTCCCGAAAATAAGTCTTAAATATATGGTCGATATGATCTCTGATCCTCAAACAGTTCGATTACGCTGATCACTTTTTTTTGCCATCTCACCGGGTCATGGACCTTGATCAAAGGGCTCTAAATTTGAAGAAAAAGGCAAAAAGGGTTGGACTGAAGATAAATCAACAAAACCAAGGTTCTCAGTGGGACGGGTCATCGAACTCTCTCTATTGCATTAATGGGAAGAGCATTGAATGGTTTGTGCGAACGGTGTTACCAAACTGGATGTTGCCCGGCACAGTAACAGCGCTAGACAAGCTTTCGCGGCAGTGTCTAAAAGCTGGAAATGTAGTTATCTCAACACCAAAACTAAGTTGAAACTGTTCCGTGCTAGTGTTCTTTCTGTCTTGCCATATGGGATTAGCACATGAAAAGTTAACCCCACTGTCACTCACCTTCGTCAACATCTGTCTGCGTCGAATCATTGGAGTAACCTGGTCTGACAATATCTCAAAAGGAAAATTTGGTCGACGCACAAGCCTGGCACTAATACGCATGTGATCGGAAAGCAGAAATGGTAGTGGATACATCACATATTAAGGAAGGGCGACAATTGCATTGTGGGCTACATCATGCTCTGAAATCCACTCTCCCAAGATGGAGGGGTGGGTCACCCCAAGGGCACTTGGCGCAGAACAGTAGAGGTGGAGTGCGAGTGTCTCGGAAAGTTGTGCTGGGAACTGAAGGATATTTCAGGTAACCGCGAACTATGGCGCGTTGGTCTGGTTGACGCGCTATACCCCACCAAGTGGTGAATGGCAATCACATATAATAGGCATAACTTAAGATCCGCCAACAAATTAGAGAAAAAAATGTCAGTAGGTTTTCAATCAAAAGCCATATTTTGCAGAGACACAGTATCCTTTTTCTTTTTCTTCAGCCTTTGTCCCGCTCACAAGAGGGGTCGGCTCGCCGTGATTGGTTTCACCATTTGGTTCTATCGAATGTCTGATCTGGGTGCAATATCGAGGCATTTAAATCCCCATCCAGCGTATCAAGTCACCGTTATTTCGGTCGGCCTTTTGGCCGTTCACCATCGACTTCACTTTAACACCAACCCTGGTAAGTGAATTCTCGTTAGCGTGAATTACATGACCATACCATCGAAGACGCCTCCGAAGGTGCAACCCCATAACGATCGCGGATATCCTCATTTCGAATTTTATGAAAACGTATCACGCGACTAGTCCAACGCAACATCTTCGTCTCTATTACCGCAAGATGCCGTTCATTGTCTTTTATAGTCGGCCAACACTCAGAACCATAGAGGGTGACAGGACGGACGACATTCCGGAAAATTTTAGATTTGAGACGTTCGTTGATACGTTGATCACAAAGAACACAAGTTGTGGAACGCCACTTCATCCAGGTTGCATTAATGCGTGAAGCAATTTCATAACGCAGTTCTCCATTGGCTGATAGCATTGATCTAAGGTATTTAAATCGTTCAGCTCTGGACAGATCACTGCCGCTGACAATGATTGTGGCTGTTTCGGTGGATCTTATCGGAGACACGGAGCAGATGAAAAACTGATGGGCCCAATATTTCGAGTTAGTTATTCAACGCCACAACACAATTTCCACACCTTGAAGGAGCAGAGATCTACAGACATCTCTTCCACCACCTCGAAGATGTCAAGGATGCACTAAAACGCAGAGAAGCAATAAAGTGCAAGACGTGGATGGAATACCAGCGAAGCTGCTAAAGACAAGAACTATAGGGATGGCAACCAACAGCTTATTAACTCTATTTCTACAGTCTGGGGAAGTCTTCTTTTCCTAACACAGATATTGCCCTCATAGACTTTTCGGGCTGGATTATCTTCATCCATACGACTTAGGTGACCCGTCCACCGCAATCTGTTGAGCCGCATTTTATTCAGAACCAGACGGCCGTGGTATGGCTCATACATTTCGTCGTCTACGGAATCGTCCGTCCTCATATATAATAATAATAATAATCGTTTACACAACAATCCATACTGGATCAGGGCCTTGAAGTGTGTTAAAGCACTTCATTCAAGACTGTAACGTTACACTACAGTACACTGTAGGAGGCAATGTGGTCAGCATTGCGCTCGCCCGAGATTATTACCCTGCTTTAAGTCAGGTACTCATTCAAAGCTGAGTAGACTGGTATCTGACACCCAGTCATGACAACAAATTCCCCGGTGAGATTTGAGCCGTGACCTTCAGCTACGATAGCCTAGCGTTCAAACCACTTGAACCATACGGATCTTCATATAGTAGGCCAAAGATTCTTCGGAGGATTCTTCTCTCGAACGCGGCCAAGAGTTCACATTTTCTCTTCCTAAGAACCCACGTCTCCGAGGAATACATAAGGACTGACAAGACCATAGTCTTGTACAGGAACAGCTTTAACCCTATTGTGAGACTTTTCGAGCGAGGCATTGTCATAGGTGTTATCGGTTGTGATTTTCGAACCTATGTAGTTAGGAGAAAATTTTCAACGATTTAAAAGTTGTAGTCTCCTATCTTTATTCTTCCCGTTTAATCAGTGCGATTCCATGTTGTTGGTAGTTTGGCTTTTGGCCCTGACGTTGGCTTCGTCTTGCTTTCATTAATATGCAGCCCAAGATTTCGCTCCGCCTGTTCGATCTGGATGAATGTAGATTGTACATCTCGGGTTGTTCTTCCCACAATGTCGATATCGTCAGTGTAGGTCAGTAGTGGGGTGGGCTTGAAGAGGATGGTGCCTCTTGCATTGACATATCCATCGCGAGTCACTTTCTCCAAGGCCAGGTTAAAGAGGACCCATGATAGGCCATCCCCTTGTTTTAGATCATTGTTGATGTTGAATAGTCTCGAGAGTGATCTTGCTGTTTTGATCTGGCCTCGCACATCGGTCAGGGTCAGCCTAGTCAGTCTTATCAATTTCGTCAGGATACCGAATTCTCTTATGGCCGTGTACAGTTTTACCCTGGCTATGCTGTCATAGGCGGCTTTAAAGTCTATGAAAAGATGGTGCAACTGATGTCCATATTCCACCTGTTTTTCCATTGCTTGCCGCAGAGAGAAAATTGATGATTTGACAGATTTGTTGCTGATTTGCCTAAAGTGAAGCATCTTTGATATGGGCCAGTGATGCGCAGGGCGTATAAGGCTATCCGGCGTAACAAGATAGCGGAGATAGCAACGTGATACCTCTATAATTGCTGCACTGCGTGATATCACCCTTCTTATGTGTAGTTGATGAACCACTTGGTGTAGTTGGTCTCCTCCATATTTAACCAATTTTGCTGAAATTCCATCGGCTCCTTGCGAGTTATGGTTTTTAAGCCGATAAAATGCTTGGACTGTTTCTTCCTTGCTTGGCTGTGGCAGCATTTGTTCGTCGTCTTCAGTTGGCGAGACCTCCAACTCGCCGATATTTTGATTGTTAAGCAGTTCATCCATATATTAAACCCATCACTCCAATGTGCCCATTCTGTTGGAAATCAGATTTCCCTATTTTGAAGTCCATCTTGTGCGAGACTCCTTCAATGGCTTCGTAACATCGGTTTTCCGTGTAGGGTTATCAGCCCTACCCAACCTCCAAGCTGGGGGACCAGTTGGTACAGTTTGCCCCGTTTTTAGGCGCAGGGGACTCGCCTTCATCCTTCTCTGTCTGCAGTTTTTCATTAAGAAAGAACTCCCAGCGATCACCACGTGGAGGTGGACATAGGGTTTGGTAGTAGGGCTGTTGGCGATTGTTCAGCAGGCGCTTCCCAGTTTTTATGCTCGATCGTGGCTACCAATCCACCTTTCGCCCTGGGGCCTACAGCACCTTTCGCTTTAGTAGATTGTTCTAAAGAAGGATCGTGGCTCCGGCTCTCAGGCGTTTTTAGTGTACCCATAGTGCTATCCTCTCGCCTTTAGACAATTACAAATATTAAGGAACACGAAGCTGACGTCTCAGCTACTTCGGCCATCGAACCGCCTAAAAGGGAACACTAGTTTCGGCGCTATAGCTTTTGGGAGGCCCTAAGCAATCACAAATGCTTAAGACTGAGGTTAAGATTTCCAGAGCCTTCACATGGTTCAGTTTAAGTTCAAATATACTTACGAGTTGTAGAGAGCCAAATCTGGCATCCAAATGTCATCACTATGAATATTTGTTGTACCAATATTGTCAAAGTCTTTGGCATTCCACTTCAAATGTTCGTCAGTCCACCTCTAAATATTGATGAAGTACATAAAATATTAGTTGCCTTACATATAGTGAATTATCTCTAACATTACCAAGCTCAACCACGAGTTGATGGTTAGTTTTCCTTCAACATCATCCTGCAATACACGTCATAGATAAATTTACTCAATATAATTAGATATTTTCCAAAAGCAGGACTAGTTCTTACATATTCAAATGATTTCACGAACATTTTCACTTTCACTGTTGTTCTATTCTTAGAGTTGCCGACAGGACGAATCGATTTATCATAAGAACATAGAAGTTGTTGTTGTAACCGAGCTTCTGTGTTTTTTGAATTAACATCACAACTTATGGATTCTGCAAGATAAAAAACAGAGAATATTTTATAATTATTCAAAATCAAACTAAATTAACATATCATTTCCATTTCGTTTCCTATTGTGGTCATGCTATTGGTGTTGCAATAGACAACTAGATGGATGGTAGACACATTGGGTAATCGGGTCGATGGTTCAGATCCACGGATATCAGCAAAGGGCAAGTGAAATTTTATGTAAGGCAACTAGGGAAAAGGTGGTTTTCTAGTAGTTGCTGAAACCAATAACCTGTTTAATGATGGTTTGAAAAGAAAACGCTATGTGGGAGATTCTTTTCAGTTCCTGATGCAAAGTAGAAAGTAGTATCGAATTGGTGGACCTCGGCGCAAAACCGGGATGTCTGGAGTTTCTTATTAAGGCAGGCCTAGACCGGATACCGGTTGTTGTGCCGTTGATGATGATGATGATGCAAAGTAGAAGAGTCAAAACTCGTTAATTTAAAAAGAATAAGTTGGGGAAAATGAATGGTACATAGGTGTCATTTTTGATGGAACTACTATAATGCTTCTAGGAGATGAGGGAAAGTTTCATGGGACGACGGAGTTGCTCCCTTCGTGGTATTTAATATAACCGTAAGACATTTTCGATGAGACCAGGTCGGCTGCCATTGTAATTTCTGGTCGAAAAGTATAATAGTTTATCTTTACTCAAAAAGATACATGAGGATGAGCTGGTTTCTTTCTATTCATATGGTGCTTAGGAAAATTTTCGAGTGTCTCCCAGGACTTCAAATCTGATACTACTAGACTTTTTTCTATAGGAAAAACCTCGATTACTCGGCTGAAAGCTAACATCCGGGAAGAAATATTCACAATTGCACAAGCAACTACAAAATTTAGATCAACATTTGATTATTAAAAAAATAGAATAAGTTTTTATGATAAATTCGTTTATATGTCCGTTTTGCTAAAATTCTATGCCTCAACTATTTGCATGCGTTCGTATATTAAACAAAACAGAAATCGAGAAAACGATGCTGCTGAATGAATTCTCTTCATAATTGAGGGCCCTTAACTTCTTCTCATCGCAACTCCCCGAAGAACTGTAGATTGTGACATACCAAGAAATTTATGTGATATGGTTGCGAATTACCCTTTCCAGGGTATAACGCGTCAACCACACCTACGCGTTATCGCTCACGGGTACCTGGAATGTGTTTCAGTTCCCCCACGATTTCCCAAGACAACTGCACTCCTCTATTGTTCTGCGCCAAGTGTGGAGACCCACCCGCTGGCAATCGGGGGAAAGTGGATTGAACTGCCTGGTATAGTCAGCAATGCAATCGTCACCTTTCCTTAATGTGTGACCTATTCACTACCACTTTCGCTTTCCGATCACAGTGCGTACAAGTGCCAGTCCTGCGCTTCGAACAATTTCTTCGTTTAGGATAGTATCGGGACAGCGTACTTCAATGATAAGACGCAGACATTTATTGACGAAGGCTTGGAGCCTTCGAGTGACAGTGTTGAGATAAGTGCATTTCCAGATTTTAGACAAGGTAGCGAAAGCTGATCTAACCGAAGATGTGACTCAGACAGGTGTTAACGTAGGTTTGGAATTTTTTGAATAACTTTCCATGTGATACTCCTATACAGCAATACAGAAAGAACTTTAGCACAGAACAGTCTCCACTTGAGCTTACTGTTGAGATAACTGCATTTCCAAGGAATATCTATATCTGTTAATGCATCGGGATACCTCTAGTTTGGTGCCACCGTTGGCAGAAACCACGCTTCTTAGATATACAATTTAATCGACCCGTCAGACTGAGAATCTTGGCTTTGTTAGTGTTTGTCTTCAGTTCAACTCTACTGGCCTCTCTTTCTAAATCCGGAGCCAATTGGCCAAGGTCCATGACCCGATGAGAGAGCAAACAGATATCATCAGCGTAGTCTAGGGGTTTGAGGAAAGATGGCATAGTTCATTGAACTCCTCCGCATCCTCCGGGCAAGGCCGCATAAGAAATGTCACAGATAACAAGAAGAACTAATATTGGTGACAAGATGCAACCCTAATGGATTCCACTTTGGACCTCAAACTCGCCTAAGATTTGACCTCGGTGCAGTAAGTGAACTATCAGTTTCTCTGGAATGCCCCTCCTGCGTGGAGCACTTCAGATACAGTCCCTATTCATGCTATTGAAAGCTTTCTCGAAATCGATGAAAAGTAGGTGCAGCGAAGATCTAAACTACTAAACTACCGTTCCAAATTGATTCGTAGGGTGATGATGTGGTCAATGCAGGACGATAGAGAGAGGAAACCAGCCTGCTCTCTGTCTATCAAGCTTTTTAATGCGTCCCAGGATTATTTTAGCTATTATTTTTGCAACGGCCACCCTGATGCTCATAAAATTGTCATACCCAAAACGGGTGCCCTCCTTTGCAATCTTAACGATCACTCACTTCTTCCAATCTCTGGGAAAGTTCTTGGATTCCCAAGATTTCCGTACGAGTGGAAGCTGCGCATCTGCAGTAACTGCGCATGCAGTGATAAGTAACTCTGCCGGGAGACCGTGAAAGCCAGTAGCTTTAGTCGGTTTGAATGCATTGTTGGCCGAAATTATTTCTCTTCTGCTTGGGGGAACAGTCCGTATCCACATGTTACGGTGACTAGCCATTCCATCGTCAAGGGGAGGAACCCCTCCGGATGAAGTGTTCTTTCCTCCTCTTTAATTGCTCGTCATCGAAAGATGGTGCAATCTTTTTCGTGCGGTACTAAAATCATTGCATTCTGCGACATTTTCCTCTTCCCTGATCAGGGCAATAGCAAATTCTCTCTTGTCACGCTGCACACTACGCTAAATTTTTCGAGATTTTGTTCGGTATATGAGTTCGAGCGCGTCCCTGGCAGTGGTCAATAGAGCCTTCAGTTCCTTCTGTTCATCCATTCGGTTCCACGATTCCGCAGTCAGCCAGACCTTTTGACGTCCATTCAAGACATGACCGATGACCCGTGTAGCATCCGAGAAAACAGGATTTTTGATGGCAACCCAAAGCTCATCGATATTCTCAGGTGGGTTACTCAGTATATTTGTTGTCCGATCAGCAAAATAGCTTTTCCACTGTGGAGCGACAGCTGGCTTATACAAGAGGTTGATGTTGAACTTGGAAGGTCGCAATTCTCTAGCTCTGCGAGAGGTGATGAACGCAATGATGCAACCGAACGTAACGACCATCAGATGACGATCCCTTTTGGGCGCCTCTCTTGTTAGGCACATTCATAAGAAAACTTGTCACGAAGTCGTCGACCTGATCGAATCTCATCGACGTAAAATATCAGCAATTAACATCTCAGATTTTAAAATTTGCGGCAGCAAATTCATCGTCGATCCGCACTTATGGCTACAGGCAAGTAGGACTTCGACACACGTATTCGTGGCGTTTCATTCTAGCGGACGTTAGCACTCTCGCTGCCTCTGCCCTGGACGAAACCATCAGTCAACTTTTTGTTCTTTTTTGAAAACTTGGGTTTAACTCAAAAAAGAGAACCCGTGGACTACAAAAGAGGAAGTAAGTTGCTTCCCAGGTGGTCCGGTCCGTCACTAAGTGGGTGCGGACTCAGAATTCCCAGCATCTTCAACAAAAAATATTTACTTCGGCTTGGTTTAGGTCTGGATTTATGACGGATTCCACTTGAATATAATTCCGTACCCATTACGTGTTTGCGATTATATTTAAGTGGATCAATTACCATCGGTCGTTACTTTCGGTCACGCTGCTCCCAGGGGAGAGGTGAGACAGCGTCTGATGAGTTGCCTCTGCCCTAGACGAAACCGTCAGTCAACTTTTTGTTCTTTTTTGTTAGCACTCTCATTTTGGACGCAGAATTCCTGTGCCACTATGGTTTGTTATTGGCTCTGCAACGCGGGTCCCTCATTGATCTCACAGCCAACCTTACGTCATCAGGGATGATCTTCACCTGCCCATCCGACACTCTATCTATCATTTTCGAAGATCTAGCCGACCCACGCGTTCGTACATTTCTTCAAATATACCGCAACAGAACTACCTAGCGCAGCCATGATGTTGAGCACTACATCAATACCTTCCCCCCCCCTACTATCTTCTCTAAGGTGCGTCCACTACTACCACAGAAGCTCGCAAGGATCATCATCCCAAAAGTGTTTAGGATCTGAGAAGGTTCTTGGGCATGTTAAACTTCTACTATCATTTCTTGCCAGGCCTTCCCACCATCAATCGATCCTTAACAACTATCTGTCCGGTCCGAAAACCAAAGAACCTCGACTAATTGAGTGGTCCACGGCGGCTATCCAGGCATTTATTAGCCGCACACATCACAATGAAATACTTTGCCTATTCTCTAGAAGACAGGCTGTTCACAGTATTGACGGACTATAAGCCAATTACATTTGCCTGCCCGACAAAGCGTCTCCTCATCAACTCCTGCACCTGAGCTTCATAAGCCTCTGGCATCCAATACGTGCTTGGAAAAGACAACGTAGTTGTTGAAATGTTGTTGATCTGAAAAACTTTAAACGCTTATTAAATTCTCAATATTAATAGAGATCTATTAATATTGAGAATTTCGAGAAAGGGAGCTTAATTCGTGATCACTACTATCGGAGGAGGGTCTGAGCTTCCAAATGAAGGAAGCCCATGGAAGTTGTGTACGGGGAAAACGTGAGACTCCCCAGCGACCCAGTTCTCGACCGGCATGTTGCGTCTTGTTGATATTTCAGTAGCAATAAGTTTTCGAAATTTGCAGGTTGCTAGCCCACAAATTTCTATCCCTTTTAGTGGCTTCTTACGGCAAGCAGGGAAGACTTTGAGTATATTCTTAAGCCCCAACTCACAGAGCACAAAATGATTTTGGAAATCCCAAAAACCCCACTCCATTTCAACCGATAATTTATGAGGAAGGTCCTGAGTCAGGAATCTTGATTCACCAAAAAAAAATGATTTTACGTAAAAAAACCCTAAAAGGGCGACTGGCAAAGAGGCATTATCTGTCTCATACATAAAAAGGGAGATATCACGCAGTGCAGCAATTATAGAGGTATCACGTTGCTGAGTACCATCTACAAGATTTCTCCGCTATCGTGCTAGGCCAGATAGTCCCATACGCCCAGAATATCATTGGCCCATTCCAAAGGGGCTTCACTCCAGGCGAGTCTGTGCGGCAAGCGATTGAAAAACTGTTAAAATATGAACACCAGTTGCACCATCTATTCATCGACTTTAAAGCCGCCTATGATAGCATAGCCAGGGTAAAACTGTACACGGCCATTTGAGAATTTGGTATCCCGACGAAATTGATAAGACTCGCTAGGCTGATCCTGACCAATGTGCGATACCAGATAAAAGCAGCAGAATCACTCTCAAGACTATTCGACATCAACAACGGTCTACGATAAGGTGATGCCCTATCATGCGTCCTCTTTAACCTGGCCCTTGAACAAGTGATCCGTGATGGTGAGGTAAATGCAAGAGAAGCGATCCTCTTTAAGTCCACCCAATTACTGGTCTATGCTGACTATATCGACATCATGGGAAGAACGATATGAGACGTACAAACTGCCTTCATTTAGATTGAGCAGGTGATGATTGGTGCGAGATCTTGGGCTGGACATCAATGAAGGCAAGACAATATATATGGTGGCAACGTCAGTACCGAAAACCAACCAACCAACAACATCAAACCGCTCTGGTCAAACGGGAAGAAAGAAACGTGACTTCAACTTCAGCTACGATGATGAAATCCGCGCACGGCTGTTGGCTGCCAACAGAGCCTATTTCAGCTTGCACAAACTGTTCCGCTCGAAACGTCTCACCATAAGGTCAAAGCTCTTATTGTACAAGACTATGATCTTGCCAGTCCTTATGTATTCCTCGGAAATTTGGGTTCTTAGCAAGGAAAATTGCGTTCGAGAGAAGAGTCCTCCGAAGAATTTTTGGCCCCCTACATGAGGATGGACGATTCCGTAGCCTACATGACGACGAAATCTATGAGCGATACCATGACCGTCCGGTTATGGATAAAATCTGGCTCAATAGGTTACGGTGGGTGGGTCACTTAATCCGTATGGATGAGGATGATCCCACCCGAAAATTTTATAAGGGCAATATTTATGGTAGAAAAAGAAGACGATGCAGACCTGCCTAAGATGGAGCGATGGCGTAGGTCAGGACGCCAGACAGCTTTTAGGGATATCGAATTGGTGGACTTCGGCTCAAAACTGTCTGGATGTCTGGAGTTCCTTATTAAGGCAGGCCTAGATTGGATTGGTGATGATGATGAAGAATTAAATCGCACAACGAAATAGTTACAGCTAAAGAGATAGTAGAGTCCATGCGTAGTTCTCATCCCGGACCCGAACTTTCTCTCTACGGTCCTTCATAGAGTTGAAAACGTAATCTGAACAGCTGGTGGTGGAAGAGGTGGTTGTTTTGCCAATGCCTCGGTTCGGTACAAGACTTATATGGTTGCCTTTTACCCATTGGGATCAACCACACCCACGCGCCATCGCTTGTGGATACCTGAAATGCGTTTCAGCTCTCCCTACGATTTCCCGAGGCACTCGGACTCCTCCTTTACTGTTCTGTGCCAAGTGTTCTTGGGGTGAGCCACTCGTCGGCCATCTTGGGAGATGCATGGCATAGCCCGGTTTCAATGAAACCAGAAGTCCCCTATTTTGCATATTTGGCTTCTAGCCAGGAACAGAGAGGTCTGTGGACCCGAGGAAGAAAGTTTCTTTCCAATTGGTTCGGTCTGTCCTCAAGTGGATGGCGGACTCAGAACTTCTTCATTGCTTTGGGAATGTCTGGTCCTTGATTTCGGGTATGATCAACGAAAAGAATATACAAAACATTGAAGTGTTGTACTTTCTGAGGCAAAGATATGGAGGTAATAGACTGCGAAAGTCCTAAGTTGTAAGAGATCACACGTTCAAATTTAGGTCCATCACTGTGTTTTTAACGTTAATGGATGTCTTTTGGGTCTGAGAGTATTCTAACCTCTGGAAATAGATCGTAGCTTTAAGTATAATACATATGGGGAAACTCCTATGATGGCTTCTGAAAATAATCACTCATAATACAAATCTTCCTTTTTTCGCATCCTTAACTTAAATTTGCAGAAAATCTAGAAAAATTAAGAAAGTTAAATACGTAATACGTGTAAATTACGCAATATGAACACGTAATATGTAAACGCTAATTGTGAATATACGCATATACATTACACATTGTCCAAAATAACGAAAAATAAATAAAAAATTAAATTAATTAATCTTAGATTACCAGAAGATTCCCAAATGAAAATTAATTGTAGATATAACACCAGCGGCAAAGTCCTCATTGCGAATGCAGTCAGTTCATAACACTATGAATACTTCAGGAGAGAAAAAGGATCTTATTTACTTGGATATGATTAGGATATTTGAATTTTATTTTAACCTAAATCTATTCACTTTTTAATTAATAATTTTCACTATATCCTTCACAATGTAGCACTACTAGCACTATGCGAGCACTCTGGCAAATGACGTTCGAATCTAGTGAAACCTAAAGAATCTCATGGAAATATTTTAAACGCCCCTTTTGGTAATCGGATATCACCAAAATGGAGGTTATCATTCGGTTAATGCCTCCTCTTGTTTCTACGACTGAAAATTTATCTTGAGATAGTAAATTGGAGTAGAAGATACATTTCAACAATTTGCAAGCTTCAATCAAACAACCTTTTTTATAATTTGACCACTGGAGTTATCAATGAATTTGCGGAGACAATTTATAATGATAAATTTGTAGTAGTACTACTCGGAAGATACTTTGATGATTTGAATCGCATACACTCCTATCTGTAGCGTCAACGGACAGAATTAGTCTTTAGATGGTAATAAACTACTTCACTTAACTTTATTCTTAAGATAATAATAACAGACTAAATAGAATAGATACGGAATCAATAAGACGTTAAGGAGTCGGAAAGTAAATATTTGCTCCAACTCACATTACTTCGTTTATTAATTCCTTTTGCACCCTCTCCGACAAGATGGGATTGCAAATAACCTTTGAAAAAATTTGATTTTCCGTGATATCTCGCGTTCCAGATCGAAGCATCGCTCATAGAAATCTGACGATTTTGCAATTTTGGCGGACCCGGGGGTCGTAGAAATTTTCAATTTTTTGGATTTTGGCCAGTCTCCCTGGCGGCGGATTTTCCGCGATATCTCGCGTTCCCGATATCGTAGCGTGAAAATTCTTGCATTTCCGTACTCCAGTCTAGGTCTCCCTCGACGATTATCTACCTTGTCGTGGTGAGGGAGCTCAGTAAGGAAGATCCTCCAGGAAACGGGAGGTGACACCTGAAGCCAAGTGGTAATCAAAACCCCAAGCCAAGGTGTGACTACCGTGCCGAGGGCTGAATGGGCACAGGGGTTAAGATGTGGCCGTAAACGGTGAACTCTGGGTACCAGACGACCCCCAGTTTCAACTAGCCTTGTCTCGGCAAAAAGGGACTTACTTTCCCCGGAAAAATTGAGGCCATGGCAGCCAACTATGAAAAAACAAAAAAACATAAATCTATAAAGCAAACACAGTTAAACTTCGATCGTGACGATCCAACCCCGAGTGAGGGGGCAACCCTGAGCTCAGCGATGGAGAACCTGAGTCTAGACTGAGATTCCCCACTTATTCAAGTGGGAACCAATCCAATTGGGACCCAGTCCTTAACGGACGAGCCGAAGCAGGCCCCTCCTGTCAGTACTCCTGACCCCAGGCTCCAATCGGTGCCACCTGCTGAGGCTAAAGTCTTGCTCATGGGTAAGCACCTGTCCACGAACAGCAAAATACCTTCGGCGAAACCGCCTCCGGACAACGCACAACCCAAGGCTGTGCCAAGGTTGAGGGGAAAGGAGCGTTCGGGGCACCTGCGGCTAAGGGGAAACCGAAGCGGCAGCGGTCCCCGGACGATCCTAACTCTTCGACACAAAAGGCAGCAAAGAGGGCTCGGCCGACAACGGCTAGGCCTTCATTTGCAGCCAAGGCTATCGAAGCCGATGGATGGGTCCTGTATGACGACTCTAATCCATCCGGCTACGATACTGAGCAGTGCGAACAGCTTAGGAGGAAACTCCTCCTAGCTGTAAGGACTGCGTCCGCGCAAGGCATTAAGCTTTGCTTTGAGTCGGCAGGTGTATATCGTAAAATGTTATGGCTGAACTTTGCCGACGAAAACACGAACGAGTGGCTCAGGCAGTACTGCTCCTCCCTTAACGATGTGTGGGAGGGTGCGCGACTAACCTTGAAAAGGGTTTCTGAGCATCCATCGATCAAAAAGTGCTTTCTTTTCCAGAAAAAGAACGAAATGGTGTTGGGGTTCTGGAACAACTTGGTGTACAGAACAACCTTAATACTTCCACCTGGAAGGCCGGGAACTTTTCTCACTATCGGCGTTCCCGAACCCGATGTTAAGAAGGTTCGGGAAAAATCGGGCTGCCTGCTCTACTATGGGCTAGGACCGTTACGTTACAAGCGTCGGCTCCTAAAACCATTGAAGGGAACATGCAGCCCCCGGCATCTACATCTGAAACATAGACGAGGTGCCACAATTCCCAAGTAAATTTGTAGCATTGTAAAGCGACGACTGCACTTATCAGTCGTCGGATCAATAGCTGCAAGACATTTATATACCTCATACAAGAACCGTGGATTGTTGGTGGGGCAGTCAGGGGCCTGAACTTCCAACATGCTGACCTATTGTATGCCAATGGAAGCGATCGACCCCGCACCTGCATGGTAGTCTCTCAAGACTTCCAGGCTAACCTGGTTAACAACCTATGTGATAGCGACACCACATCGGCTAAGCTAACCATAAAAAGTCAACGGGGAGATAAAGAGATACTATGGTGCTCTGCATATTTCCCTTACGACGCAGAAGACGTTCCCAGTGGAACGTTCATCAGAGCTATCCAATTTGCCAAAAGTAGAGGCATGGGGACAATAGCAGGATGTGACGTCAACGCCCACCACATATGCTGGGGAAGTTCGAACATCAATGCAAGAGGATCGAGACTAATGGAGTATCTAGTAGGAACCGATTTGCAGATCCTAAATGTGGGTAATGAACCCACTTTCTTCAACGTGGTCAGGCGAGAGGTCATCGACATCACGGTGGCATCTCCTGACATCGCGGCTCTGATCAGGGAGTGGAGAGTATCAAACGATATCACACTCTCGGATCACAGACGCATTGATTTCGTCATGGGCATGGATCCACCCCCACCCACTCCATTTCGGAATCCGAGGAAGACAGATTGGGTGATGTATCAAATAGAATTGAGCGCCCGAGTCACGATCCCTGGGAAGCGCATCAACTCCATTGCTGGAATTGAGAAGACAACCCAGATGATCACAACTAGCATGAGAGAAGCTTTCGAAGAAAGCTGTCCACTCAAGATGCCAAAGAAGGGTAAAAAATCATGGTGAAACTCGGATTTGGCAAAACAGAGGAAAACGACAAGGATGCTCCTTAATCATTCTCTGAAGGGTGAATCAAGCACTAGCTGGAATCGCTTTAAAGAGGCACAGAAGGCTCTAAAGAAGAGCATAAGATCGGCAAAACGATCATCTTGGAGACGCTTTTGCGAAGAGACTAACTCTCTTGAGGCAACCTCAAAGCTGAAGCGGATTCTGGTCAAAGAACGTAGCCAGAAACTGGGCTATTTACGTTTACAAAATGGGAAGTACACAGAAAGCGATGAAGAAACGGTAAATCATTTGCTTGAAGTACACTTCCCAGGCAGCATTCAAAATCTAATCTCGGGGCCAACAGGTGCATACAGCCCTCAACCGAGAGACTGGAATCTGGCATGGAAAGTAGTATCACTGGAGCGAGTGAAATGGGAATTTAACTCGTTCTATAGATACAAGTCTGCAGGTCCGGATGGCATCATCCCTGCGCTAGTAATAGAAGGAATGGATGCCATGGGTCTACACATTCGGAATATATATCGCGCATGCTTTGTACACGCTTATATTCCAATTAAATGGCAGGATGTGAAGGTGTTGTTCATTCCCAAACCAGGAAAACCCACTTACACAGACGCAAAAAGCTTTCGACCGCTCAGCCTAACGTCCTTTCTGCTAAAAGGACTAGAAAGACTAGTAGATCGGTTCATAAGGGATACACACATTTCTAAGTGGCCACTTCACCATAGGCAACACGCCTACCAGAAAGGTAAATCCACGGAGACAGCACTCCATGAACTTATGGCAAAAATAGAAAAGGCGATGTCCGAAAAAGAATACGCCTTAGGCGCATTCATGGACATCGAAGGTGCCTTCAATTATGCCCCATTCACGGCAATTTATGAAACGGCAAGACAGCATGGCATCGAACCGCTGCTAATCAGTTGGATCCTTCACATGCTAGAGTGGAGAAAAATCCACATATCGGTCGGCCAGAAGTCTATTGAAGTAGGATGTCTCTGGGGCTGTCCACAAGGAGGGGTTCTCTCTCCACTGTTATGGCTTTTGGTAATGGATACCCTGCTGTGGCTCCTGGAGGACAAAAAAGTCTTCGCGCAAGCATTTGCGGACGACCTAGCCGTAATAATTACCGTCAAGTTTGCGGACACAGTATGTGACCGCTTGAATGCAACTCTGCATGTAATCCACAGCTGGTGCCTCCGCAATGGACTCACGGTGAATGTTAGGAAGACTAGATTAGTTATGTTCACTAGGAACGTCAGGTGGGGCAGCTATACGCTACCCACCTTAGCAGGGGTGGAAATCCAGCTGGCACAAACAGTCAAGTACTTAGAAGTACATTTCGACTCCAAGTTAACGTGGAAGCATCATATCCAGGAACAATATCAGAAATCCTGCAGATTGCTCTGGTGCTGTAGGAATGCGATAGGTACGACCTGGGGACTTTTACCTAAACGGATATACTGGATGTATACATCCATAATAAAACCCATTTTGATGTATGCATGCATCGTCTGGTGGCCAAGACTGAACTTTGCTAACAGCAAGAAGCTGCTAACGCAGATTCAGAGACTTGGTTGCCTAAGTATTACTCGAGCAATGAGTACTACGCCGACTGCGGCACTTGAAGCTATCCTAAATTTACCCCCCATTCACTTGGAGGTGAAACGGAAAGCAGCCAACGACGCATATAGGCTCGATACCATTGGGGCGTGGAAAGGCGGCCAATCAAACGGTCATGCGTCTGTCTGGAAATTCCCTTGAAAAACATCCGGTAGCCCTGATGCCAACCGATCATATGGTTTCCAGATTCGTCTTTGAAAAGACATACACTGTCGTAATCACCGAAAGAGAAGAATGGTCGACAAGTGGTCATGAGTCTTTTCAGATTACAGATCTAATAATCTTCACCGACGGGTCAGTCATGGAGGATGGATCAGGCGCAGGGGTGTTCTCGGAGAATCCGATTATAGAACTGGTCCGACCCCCCGGAAAAATGACGACCATATTTCAGACGAAGATATATGCCATTTCGTTGGCAGCAGAAGAATGTCTGCGACACAAATGGAGGGGTCGCACTATTGGAATCTGTTCCGACAGTCGGGCGGCATTATCAGCACTAAATAGCAACGACATATCAAGCCAGTTGGTGTGGAGTTGTCATCAGATGCTACTGAAACTTAGCCGATTGAACGAAACATTCCTGATGTGGGTTCTGGGGCACTCTAACATCGCCGGAAATGAGGAGGCTGACAGACTGGCTCGCCAAGGATCTGGAACCACAATGGTGGGGCCAGAACCAGCTCTTGGAATCCGACCATCCACTGTCAAGTCTACTCTGAAGGGTGAAATTGCAAGGATTCACGCAACCGAGTGGAGTAATTTGGACTCTTGCCGGCAAGCGAAAATCTTTGTGAAGGAGCCTAGGGCCACTAGAGCGGCATTTTTGTTGTCCCTTAAGAAGTGGGACATGAAAACCCTAGTAGGGCTTTTGACGGGACACTGCCCCTTAAACTACCATATGAAAAAGATTGGGGTAGTGGCTTCGGCTGTGTGCAGACAATGTGAAGGGAAGACGGCCCTGCACTTTTTATGCAGCTGCCCGGCATCCTCAGATATCAGACGAAGACACCTTGGCAAGGTTTTCTTCAATGAAGAATCTGCACACTCTCTGCCACTGGAGAATGTTCTAAGATTCGCTAAAGCCTGCGAACACCGTGGGCGGGAAACCATTGAATAGGCAACTTACGGGGATAGTACAATGAGCCTAACAATGGTCTGAGTGCTTGGAGCTGCGGCTCTCCCCAATTAACTAAACTAACTAACTAATCTAGGTCGGCTCCCCTTTCGATCGAAGTATCGTTCATGGAAATCCAACGATTTTGCATTTTTGGCAATTTTGTCGACACGGGGGTCGTGGAAATTTTCAATTTTCTTGGATTTTGGGCAGTCTCCCTGGCGGCGGATTTTCCGCGATATCTCGCGTTCCCGATATCGTAGCGTGAAAATACTTGCATTTGCGTAATCTGGACCGCATCCCCTCTCGGTCAAGGTGTCGCTCACGGAGATCCGACGATTTTGGGTTTTTGGCCATTTTGTCAACCCGGGGGTCGTTGAAATTTTCAATTTTCTTTGATTTTGGCCAGTTTCCCTGGCGGCGGATTTTCCACGATATCTCGCGTTCCCGATATCATAGCGTGAAAATTCTTGCATTTCCGTAATCTAGGACGGCTCCCCTTTCGATCGCGGTATCGTTCAAGGAAATCCGACAATTTTGCGTTTTTGGTCATTTGGTCGACCCGGGGGTTGTTGAAATTTTCAATTTTCTTGGGTTTTGGCCAGTCTCCCTGGTGGCGAATTTTCCGCGATATCGTAGTGTGAAAATTCTTGCATTTCCGTAATCTGGGCCGCATCCCCTCTCGATGGAAGCATCGCTCATGGAAATCCAACGATTTTGCATTTTTGGCCATTTTGTCGAACCGGGGGTCGTGGAAATTTTCAATTCTCTTCAATTTTGACGAGTCTCCCCCGCTTTGGTGATCAACGAGTATTGTTCGATTCTACCATTGACAGCTTTCCGTCTTTCCGGACGGAATGCCTAGCGCATACAAGTCTCAGGAGACATGTTGGTTTCAGGGGTAGTATTGAGTCTCTTTAAGTCATTCTAAGAGGACTTGGGCGGCTGAAATATCCGATGCATCAATGATACGATGTAGTCGGTGAGCTTAATAACAAAAATAGGAGTGAATTCGATATGGAAATGGTGCTGAATACGAACTATTTGAACGACTCTGAAATGGGTGTGTTCAGGATCAAATTGATCCTCGCTGAAGATGTAGTTTTTTTAAACGAAATCCAATGCCTTTGGAAGAACAGTATCATTGATCAGCGAGACTTTTCTTTGATGAAGAATGCCTTTTTTCGACGAGGCAGAAGTATACAATGTTAGCTAAGGAATACTAAAACATGTGAAAGGAATTAAGATAGAAAATGTTTTAATCAGATTTTTCCATTACAATTAAGATTTTAACATATACCAGGACCATTTGCAGGTTGTGCCGGTATACCACGTAAATTCATTCTGCAAACATGTTCCTCTAGACGCTGCTGCGCCTCTACGAAGTTCCTTGTATGCTGTGGAGACCAAAGTCTCTCTGCAGCTGCACTGGAACGAGGGAAAATTCTTTGCAAAATATTTCGATCGCTGACCACTTCAGCCCACATGCATGCTTCGCCACCCAAAATCAATTTCTTCTGTTCCTCGCTTCCGATGAAATCCAAAGGTTCGCAATTATAATACTTTTTCCAATCGCCACCATTTTCCAAGTGATCTAGGTACCAACACTCGCTCATTAACGCTCGATGACCTGCTTTTGTGAACATGAATAGTAAAACTCGCCAGTCTCCTGTCCATACTTGTACAATGGTGCCGGGAGGCATATCAACATTCTCAACCATTGCCTAAGATGAAAATATATTAGTATTTGATATTATTGAAAGGACAATTTAGGATCCAACGAACCTCTTGCCAGACGATCGGAATGTTATCGAGAGCTGTAACCGATCGTGTCACCTTCTCCATGAAGTTCTTTTGCAGGAAACTGAAGGACGAGATATTGTTCTTCTTCATGTAATCAACTATCTCGGTGCTGCTGTTCCAGCACTCAAAGCCAACCTCATCACCTCCCACATGAATGTATTGATCGGGGAATACTTCTTGTACTTCGCTGTTAATTGAAGGAAATTAATGTGGTTAAATAGTAGAATATAAGGGCACCCATGTTAGTACCGGAATAGCTCATCAATGAATTGATATGTCACGTCCTTAATCGGATTCATCGGCCCCATTAGACCCTGATACGATCCTTCACATTGTGTTAAAACTTCTGGATGGGATACGCCCCATGATCTGGTATGCCCTGGAACGTCAAATTCAGGAATAACGCGAATACCACGAATCCTGGCGTATTCAATTACATCAGCAACGTCCTTTTGAGTATAAATCATCTCCGGTCTAAATGCCCCCTTCGCGGATAATTCAGGGAATTTTTTGCTAACATAGGGAAAGGAGTGATCATCGACAATATGCCAGTGGAATACGTTCAACTTGTTATAGGCCATGCCGTCCAGAATTCGAAATAGAATATCCTTGGAAATATAATGTCGCGATGTATCGACTAAAAGACCGCGATGAGGAAATCGAGGCTCATCGCGGATATGTGTCTCTGTAACGCGGAGCTGAAAATTTTATTAAGAGTAAATTGAGTAGAAAATCAATTAAAGTATCTTCAAATTAGAGGAAACCCAAATTACTCACCATCTGATTCTCATAGGGAGTCACTAATTGCGAGAAAGTCTCCAATGCTCGAAGTACTCCCCAAATTGAATGTGAGATGATAGTTCCGCTTGTAGATAGGAAATCTATCATAGTCAGAATAAGACAATTGTATAAAAATTTCCGGAAGATCGTAGATTTAACTTACACCATTCGTCCATCTTCAGATGAGGTTTTTGCTCGCATGGTGATGTCAGATTCACTTTGAGGGAACTAAGGATCTGAGCTGGAGTTACATTTGTACCCGATCCATTATGAACCACATGAGGGTAATAAATTGGACTGTGCACGGTAGATTGGATGATTTTTATGTATCTTGTAATAGCTTTATCTAAGATATCGCAAGTATTTTCAACGGGCTGAAAAAAGGACAAACAAATAAAGGAGAAATAGTTAGTGTGATTCGTCTTGTATAAATTGAATGATAGAGGTAATTTGGGGGCGCTAAATAAAGGAATTGTTGAAAAATGCAACTATCTTAAGACCAATACTGATCAGTACCGAAGCTCTCTCTGTGCTGCTAAATAGAGGAAGTCCATGTAAGGAGACCACCATTGTCACTCAAAAGCCCTAAACTTTCATCAATTCATGTCTACGTTTTGTGATCGAGGTATTCTGACCTAAGGCAATAATCAAGACGAACTTGATTCGCGTACGGTCCTGATATCCCTGGACGTGTTGGTCTGAACTCCATTGCGAGTTATGCTATACAATGGAATCCACTATTCTAGGATGACGGACAAGAAAATTGCCCTAGAACCACGCGTCATAGAACAGTGTAGGAGGTGTGCCAGCTTTTTGAAAAATCGTGGAGGGAGTTGCAGCAAATCGTCAAAAACCGACAACGGTGGCCGGTAAGGGTAGTTGATGCGCTATGCCTGTGTTGTGATTTTTACAAAAACAGATGAATTTGGTTAAAAATTGGAATATACTGTTTTGATTGATAATTGTTTCGTTTTGTTAATTCATTTACTAAGGATCCAAGTGGAATTCACAGTGCAGTACTTTCATGTTTTTTTGATCGCAAAACATGGAGGGGTGAATGCAGCACCATCTTTAGAACTTGGTCAAATGATTTTGCGTTTAGAGAAGGAAACAAGATGGGTGATGATGGCAATCACATTCTTTTTATCTCCACAAATACGCCGAATATCAGGGGAATCAAAGAGTTTTTACATCTAGCTTACGTGCCTCTGTCGGCGGTGGCACCAAAGTCAGGATATGACAGTTCATACTTTTTCGACTTTTTGTACAATTTTCTATTTGGTCCAGAAAGTAACAACTAAATTATGAATAGCTTTTATGGTCCATTGACCATCTAATTTGATGAGTTAAGCAGGGACTGATTACTGATTTTTTTTACCTTAATGGCGGATTCCATTTCTTCTAATTTATATGGTGATTTGACGTCAGTCGATTCAGCCGTGAATGAGTACCTGAGTCAAATCAAGGGCAAGCGCTATGCTGACCACATTACCTCCTATAGGGTACTGTAATCCTGTAGTGTACGGTCACGGTCTTGAATGAAGTGCTCTTACACACTTTAAGGTCCTGATTCAATTGGATTGTTGCAGCAACGATTATTATTTCTGAGTTGTCACAATCTTGGCAGAAGCCGGATTTTACCTCATACTAGATGAAGTGCCAAGCATTTAGGTTCGGACGATCCTTCCTATTTAAAAACTAAAGGGGCTCTGGTGGCGGTGGCCGGTAGTAGGTCAATGGGAGAATCTGTCGAGAACTCCCCATAACATCGAGCACGTATGCAAAATGGTATACTTCTTCATGGTTTGCGAACGTCCCAGGACATCAAGGGAAGCCGTGAGAGATTTAGATACGATACCTGTAGCTAACAATATTATGGAACTACAACCACCCGCTCGAAATGCCCAATTTCGTTGATTTCCCGAGCCACTGACTCATAGTTCACCTTCTTCTCCACGTATTTCCGTTCAATGTTGCTATTATGGAGGATAGCAACATCAGCTATATATGCGAAGCAACCCGTCTTTTCAATTCACAGCACGCCAGACCTGTTGTGTGAAATGTGACGATCAGTTAGAACTTGCCGGTCCCAATACATGCTGTAAGCAGAACTATCAAGTACTGCTCCGGCTCATATCGGTAAACCAGACATGTTCCCGTGATCAACCCATGCTTGTATGCAAAGTTTTGATAAATCACCTTATATACAGCATTGTGGCTGGTGGTGTAACAGTGCAGTCAGAAATGAGATGGTCCAATGTCTCTAACGCCGAACCACATATTCTGCACTGGTGGTACTCCACCCGTTCTTTCATGATGAGCTTTTTATAACCTCGGTTGGCGACCACGCCGTCCTGAATGGCATACATGAATCCCTCTGTCTCAGCAAAGAGCTCCCTGGCACACAGCCATCTATTCGACAAATGGCTGGCAAAGACAATTCACGTGGTTACCGTGCATTGTCTTCGACCTCCTTTCAACGATCTACTCTTGGTCCGACTTCACCCCACTCAGAGGAATGAAAGATCGATCCTTCAAGTTGAGTGGAGTCAGTCCACAGTCTGCCTTGCAAACTGCCGCATGCGAGGGACACGCCAGCTTTTTGCTGTAAAAATAAGCGCGCAGCGAGTCGACTTGGCAATGAAGTTGTACCGCCACGTCAGCCACGCCCCTACCTCCAATGTCAGGAGGCAGGTTCATCCGCTCCATGCAGACTTTGGATGATGCATTCGGAATTTCGACATAGTTGTCCGTATCGGCCGCTGGACGTTTTCCAGATAGGTCTTCGTCTATGGCAATATTCCGAGGAGGCTTAGCGTATACATTCAATGCGCTTATTTTATTCTTCCCCGAGAGATGCAATTTCAGTACCAGCTTCACACGTCGCAGGAATTCGGACAGTAGAGCATCCAGCAGATCACCAACTCGAGCTTGGGTTCCTTAGAGAATTTCTAGCTACTTGTACAAGTTTGCCTCGGTCATAGCGTCGATGTGGAAGTCATGTCCGGCATGCGGCTCGTGATGACCTTTGCGAATGGCTTGGATTCGACACTTGTCTAATCCAAATTCCATCCGAATATCACGACTGAACATGTTAACTATTCGCAATATACCACTAAGATGGTCGTCAGTACCAGCATACAACTTGATGTCATCTAACTACATCAATTGTGTCAGTTCGCACTTAGCACGTAGGCCATACCATGCCATCTAGCATCATTCAGTAGCCATGAAAGGGGTTCAGTACCTTGCAAAATCAAAGGGGACTCAAAGAATCTACTTGGAAGATGCTTCTCCGTATATGGATAGGCTCTGAGGTATTGGCACCCTCAGATGGAGGCACTGATAAGGTGGTATGCCACCATTCCATGACTGTCACCAAAAACATCAAATCAACGGGGCTTTGTGTATTTCCGCACACCGTTCTGAGACCTCGACCAACAACTAGCACGACCACGTCATCCGCATAAGCTTGAGCTTGAATTGGCAAATTTTGCAATTCGCATAGTAGTGGGCCGAGCAACATACTCCACAGAAACGGCGATAGCACACCTCCTTGATGGCAGCCTTTTATCTCTCCTATTGTTAGGCAGCGATCAACATCCACTTCTCCACATAGCAATCTCTGCATTAGCATAACGTAGATCCACTTAATTAAAATTTCAACAACACCACTCTCTTTGGCGGCATCACAGAGCTTTTGGAAGGGCGCATAGTCATTACCCCTTCAATGTTCACGAGCACCCCCGTCGCGTACTTTCCTTTCAGAGTTGGGTCCTCAATCTTTGAAACCAAAGAGTGAATAGCAGACTCGCAGGACTTTAAATGTTGGTATGTATTTTGGTTTTCATTTAGGGGGTGCGACCTCAAGGCCTTCTCGCGAATGTGACGCTCAACCAGTCTCTCCAGACATTTCATCGAAAATGATGTTAAGCTGATTTGCCTGAAGTCCTTTGGATTTGAATAATCATATTTACCAGGCTTAGGAATGAACACCAACTTGACCTTCTGCCAAGAGAAAGGCACGTAGCCCAGACCAAGACATCCTCAAAAAATATTCCTTAGAAGCTGCTCTAAGTGCTCTCTACTCAATCCATTGACGGATAGATGCCATCCACGCCAGGTGCTTTGAAGTATTCAAATGATAGTGCAGCAGTTCTCGCCTTTTCATTCGTAACAACCGCTCTCGCAGTGTCCCAATTCGCCTTACAACACCTTCGTGTTGAAAGGTTTTGTAGAAACTGTCAATTCTCTTCCTAGGTGGAGTACTTCCAAGAGAGTCTGTATAGACTCTGGAATTCGTGAAAGTATATCGGGTGTTCTAAGAGAGTCCAACTTGGCTGCCTCGTCCTTATTAAGAATTCTGCATAGCCTGAAAATCTAAGTATGCTCTAAAGGAATCTCGTTTTGGATATTTTACATTCCTCTTATATTCACGCTATGAGTTTGGGAAGTTTAACCAGCCTTTATCCTTATTGCTTTGCCGAGCATGGTCCAGAAGTTGTCTGGTTGATTTCCTTAGTCTTTGCTGTTTTCGGTTCGGCGTTGTCCTCGGGAAACAGGACAACCCTCGTCAAAGCACTCTCAAAGTGTGCGATTCAGAGTTTCCAATGGATCTTCTATGGCCAAAGGAATTTTTAGTCGCCTAAGCCCCTCCACTTTGTCACCAAAAGGTCATTGAGAGTGAGACTTCGTCTAGCACTCACCAATCTCTAAACAATTCTAGCAACTTTGAAGTGTAGGTTAGTAACCTACACTTCCTTCACTTCTTTTTGGCCTCATGAAGGTAGGGGCACACCCTACATCCGCTGTCATCAGACCGCTGAAGTTATAAAATCAGACAATTTCTCTTTTCTAGGATTGCATTTGATACTGCCCCAACAAATATGCTGGGCGTTCGCATCACAACCTCAAGGCCACTTGCATACATTACCAGATCCCCTCGCTTTTGCGTCAGCAGAGAATACAAAGAATCATAGGGTAAGTAAGGAGAGGCAACTATGACTTTTCTGCTCTTACCATTAACCTGGTATTGTAAGTTGATTGCAACAAGGTCCTGGGAACAAAATTGTCTCAGCATGGTTGCCTCTAACAATTTTTACGTCAGAATGCCGGCCCTTTGTCTCGGGGATCTCTCATCGAAAAAGATTCCAGCCCCCTCTACCGATCGAATACCACAGAATTGGTTAAAATGAACCCATGGTTCTTGTACCAGAGGGCAGTCTTGAATCTTTGCCAGCCTTGCTGTCAGTAGGTAGGAAGAGGCTTTGGCATGTTGCAGGTTAATTTGACTAACCCTTATGTTTAAGACATTATTGTAGTCTACTATGAAATCCGCCACTAACTGAAATTCTATTGTGTTCAGTGTGGTTCTCACTGGGGTTACCAGCTTGTCCTCATCTTCCGCCAAAAATTCCGCTTTCTTGCGTCTCTCTGGATATCGCCACACTTGGTGGTGTAGCAACGCCCATGTCTTGATTCCCAAGAAACTTCGCCTTCTTTCGCAGTGCCCTGCGTTGTCCTCGACTGGAAGCCCTTCCAGGTTCACGCAGTCCGAGATGCATGGATCTGTTTCCACATACCGGAATTAGACCAGTTGAGTCGATATCACTAGCTACCCTTTCCTCCGCTTTTCCTGGTACAGGCGGGAGAAAAAGTTCTGACAGGCAAGCCTGTAGACCTCTCTCCTTTGCGGCTGAAGTTTCCTTCTGCCGAGCCTTTCTATCCCATTTTTTGGAAAAGTTAAGCAGCAGTGTCACCGACATGCAGACCATAGTAAGGTTTCTAGTTCCTCTCAATAAAGGAATTGCTGTACAATCCTTTCTGGCTGATCGCACCGTAGACACCGGGTGCAGGCTTTCCGCTGCAGTGGAGAACCTGTCTTGAACAGATTTCTCTGTGAGGGAACATGAATCTGTTGAGGCCTCCAAAATCCTCGCCTCGGGCATGCCCTCAAAGTCGCGGGTGGATTCGGAGTCTGTGATTTCTTACGACTTGGGAGAGTTACAATCCATAGTTTCCATCTTCATGTGTTTTTGGACACCTTTAGGGTAGTAGTAAACTACCACAGTGTCCCTCCGCCCCGAAAAGGTTGTGCCCGAGGGGGAGACCACAAGGGCGACCGGTGAATGGCCTGAGGATGCCAAGACAGGGAGGGAAAGACATCGATAGAGGATGCGATCCTTCGTGGATCTTCCCTTTCGATCGCGGCACTAGGGTCTGGAATTTTACGGCTCCACCCGCGGAGTTGAGCCGGTATCTTTTTTATTTTACTTTCCAATTTAGCTTAGCGTGTTGATTATTCGTTTGGTGCACGCGAAGTCCCGGGTTGGTTGAATTTTCAGGTTTCGATGCGGATTTTCGCATCGGTTAAAAGGATACGTGAAATTTCGAATAATGGCAGGTGAGTGATCGAAGCGTTCAAAGGACTTTCCCTCCACTTTCTTGAGCCTAGCTAGCGTGGAGGCAGCCGGCCAGCACGTGTCGACGGAATATTTCGCTAGAGCGTCAGTATTAACCGGCAGACCTACACGATCATTGTCGCTATTTTTGAGGTTTTTGGGATAGAGCTACCGTCTTGGTCATCTCATTCATTCTTCATTGAATCCTTAGTAATATCACCTTTATCACAAAGTGATATGATATAACTTTACCTACTAAGGTGATGTTTTGGGCATCTCGGATAGGGGACCCAAGAAGCACACTGTCCCAGCAGGAGTCTTGCGAAGCTTAATTTATTTGTTTAAGTATTTATAATTAACGAACAATAAACAGAGTAAACTTCAGTTACGTATTGCCTCAGAATGAGGAGAAAGCAAGAACCTTAACCTAAGGAAGGAGAAACATCAAGGAATAGCAGTAAATAGTTACATGATGCTACACGAGTTGTTCTACCTGCTTCTGTGGGTTTTTTTTAGGTCGTCCTTTGACCCTCGGCGTAATGCTGCCCAACTGACTGAGAAGCCAACACCAAAGCTTCACTATAGGGGTAGTAAATTAAAAATTATAGATATTGTAAACTTTATATCATTATAGCCATCATCATCATCACCTTAATAAGGAACTCCAGACATCCCGATTTTCCGCCGTGGTCCACTAATTCGATATCCATAAAAGCTGTCTGGCGTCTTCTTTTTCTACCATAGATATTGTCCTTATAAACTTTCCGGGTGGGATCATCTTCATCCATACGGATTAAGTGACCCGCCCACCGTAACCTATTGAGCCGAATTTTATCCCCACCCGGACAGTCATGGTATCGCTCATAGATTTCGTCATTGTGTAGGCTACGGAATCGTCCATCCTCATGTAGGGGGCCAAACATTCTTCGGAGGATTCTTCTCTAGAACGCGGCCAAGAGTTCGTAATTCTTTTTGCTAAGAACCCAAGCCTCCGAGGAATACATGAGGACTGGCAAGATCATTGTCTTGTACAGTAAGAGCTTTGACCCTATGGTGAGACGTTTCGAGCGGAACAGTCTTTGTAAGCTGAAATAGGCTCTGTTGGTTGACAACAATCGTGCGCGGATTTCCTCATTGTAGTTGTTATCGGTTGTGATTTTCGACCCTTGATAGGAGAAATTATCTACGATCTCAAAGTTGTATTCTCCTATCCTTATTCTTCGTGTTTGACCAGTGCGGTTTGATGTTGTTGGTTGGTTGGTTTTCGATGTTGACCTTGCCACCATATACTTTGTCTTGCCTTCATTGATATGCAGCCCAAGAACTCGCGCCGCCTGCTCGATCTGGATGAAGGCAGTTTGTACATCTCGGGTGATTCTTCCCATGATGTCGATATCGTCAGCATAGACCAGTAGTTGGGTAGACTTAAGGAGGATCGTACCTCTTACATTTACCTCAGCATCACGGATCACTTTCTCGAGGGTCAGGTTAAAGAGGACGCATGATAGGGCGTCCCCTTGTCGTAGACCGTTGTTGATGTCGAATGGTCTTGAGAGTGATCCTGCTGCTTTTATCTGGCCTCGCACATTGGTCAGGGTCAGCCTAGTCAGTCTTATCCGATACCGAATTCTTTCATTGCCGTGTACAGCTTTACCCTGGCTATGGTATCATAGGCGGCTTTAAAGTCGATAAATAGATGGTGCAACTGGTGTCCATATTCCAACAGTTTTTCCATCGCTTGCTGCACAGAGAAAATCTGATCTGTTGCTGATTTGCCTGGAGTGAAGCCTCTTCGGCTTGGACCAATGATGTTCTGAGTGTATGGGGCTATCTGGCCTAGCAAGATAGCTGAGAAGATCTTATAGATGGTACTCAGCAAAGTGAAACATCTACAATTGCTGCACTGCGTGATATCCCCCTTTTTATGTATGAGACAGATAATGCCTCGTTGCCAATCGTCAGGCATTGATTCGCTGTCCCATACCTTGAGCACAAGTTGATGAACCACTTGGTGTAACTGGTCGCCTCAATATTTCACCAATTAGGCTGTAATTCCATCGGCTCCTGGCGACTTATGGTTTTTAAGCCGGTGGATTGCACGGACTGTCTCTTCTACGCTTCTATGCTCTCCTTGTCAGAGTTTGCAAAATGACTGAGGCTAAAATAACCCATCAAGGGGGAGAAGGTTTAAACTACACCACCAGGGGAAAGGACAGTACACAGAAAAGCGGACCCCATTGAAAAATCGCTGGAAAATATGCAAGTATGTAGGTGCAACAAGTTTCCTCGTTGCGACCAGAGTATTTGTTAAAGTGTTTATCCTTTTTCGCGAAGGAGTTCTACTAAATAATTAAATCCTCCACTTTTTTTTCGTTTTTTTTATATTCAAAGTCACAATGTGGAGGGACTTTGGCTTTTTTTACAAATATTTTTGTTTCGATTTTCATTCAATTTTACCCGAAGGATGTCCTTCGCCCTCGCTTGATATTCCACTTATTTAGGCAATGTTCCTAAACCCACAAACGCGTAAAATGGCCAAATGTTCTAAAAAAAATTAGGTGATGACGGCTTTACGGTTTCTTACCAGGGTAGAGGCAAATTGTCAGACGCTGCCTCACCTCTGTCCTGGGAGCAGCGTGACCGAAGCGGCTCGCAGATGTTGAATGCTCCTTTATATAATTCGGCCCGGTCCAGCATTAAGTTGATGCGGACTTAGGACCCCACAATTCTAAAAAAAAATAGGCCAACTGTTGAAAGTTAAAATCGATAATGATCGCAGAGGCTGGCGATTACCGAGCTATTCGAGGAATGGATCCTAAAATTTCTTTTCTGGTCCATGTCACCAAATGAATCAACATATGTGAAGAGCCACCTCTGAATATCTATTATTTGACCATTTTGTACGGTTTGGATTTCATTGAGCACCGGCAAAATTTCAGGACCAGGGTCCACTTCGGCACCATCTTCTTAATTTTTTTTTTCGATGTTAGACAAAATTTCCCTCCACAATTTGAGTAAAGGAATACTCTAATCCAAGTAACATCTATGGCGCCTTGATCTATAGGCTGAATCAGAATTTAAACTCCGGAAAAAGCCTAAATGTCCACATGTAAATCAATCACGTGGTCATTGCGGCTGTCGTTTTTATGTGGACCAATTTTGGCCTGCTTTGAGAGAGTCAGGTTTTAGAGGACTGAGTTTAGAAGGTTCTATTAAAATAAGTATAAGCTCGTAAGGAGGGACCATAACACACCCATTGTACTATATATCTATCCCTATTAGACAATCACAAACATCCATGACTTCAATAGGATTCAAACTCCGGATACGACGCCAAAGTCGCGAACATCGAAGCCGACCGAAGGGCAGGCCGAAACAACGGTGGCTTGATACACTGGTTGGGGATTTAAAAGCCTCGAGATTGCATCCAGATCAGGCATTTGATAGAGCCAAATAGCGAAACCGATCACGATCAGCCGACCCTGCTTGGGAAAAAGGCTAAAAAAAAAGAAGGCTGCTTCATGATTCTAGAATGAACTTAAGGGGGGCTTTGCAGTCAATTACTTAAAATTATAGTAACATACTATTATTAACTTTATTGGATAGATATCGGTATGAAGGATATTTTGGAGGCTAGGGACCATATAGCGGCAGACTCTTGATTTTTGCAAATTTTCCGGTTAGGTTGTTTCTGAGAGTGGGTCCGTAAAAGAAACGATTACTTTCGACCTGCTGTACTCTTCACTTTTCCAGCAAACGTTTAAACTAAGACCTCATTGTATGCGCGAGCGTTCGCAGTTTTAATCTTTCCCCCAAATTTGGTGTCAATAGCTGTAACCGTTTCCGAGGAAAATGCATGTGACAGACAGACAGACAGTAAACCGATTTTAATAAGGTTTTGTTTTTCACGGTGTACGTTTCTTTTGGTCGCCCTTTAATCCTGAGCTTGGTACTGCCTAACTGACCAAAGCTTCACTATAGGGAAAGTAAGTGAAAAATTATATTACAAACTTTTAATGAGTAATGGATATTGCTTTAAAATCGAGGAATTAGACCACAAAACAAAACAGGTCCGAATGCAATAAAAACGTCAATATTAATCGTTATCAGAAAACTGCAAATCATCTAAACATCAAGGAAATCGTGCTGAATCAGAAGTTCCAATCAACGTATGAATTCATGCAACAAAACAAGCATGAAATTTCAAGAGTATCTCCTCATTGTCAATCAATTCATAATAACGTCAGCAATCTAACGTACTAAATTAATCAGAACAATAACGAGACATTGCTACAGTTTCATCTCATTTGGTTTTCCACTCAATCATGGTCTCATCTTCTGATTGTCGCTTATGCTGTGATTTTTTTTTACTAACTCATTCAGAAATAACTTTGGATTACATTTCCGTTATCAATTATAATATTTACGTATGAATACGACATTTGACCGCTATTCAGTCTACTTTTGATTCATGTAATAAATTGAGAATTAATCGAATCTTTTGTATGCAATCTTACGGGATTGTCTGAACTGATTTTACCTCTAAATAGGTGCATCGTCCTCAATAGATTAACCTTTGTTCTAAGAGTCAACTTAGACACTGGATAAGAGAGTATCCTATTATGTTCAAATATACTGTAATAATGCACTCACCAAAATACTGAAGTTCTTGGGGTCGATTAGAAAGTAATTATCGGTTGACCTTAGATACTTCGGCCTAGGCCACACTCCACCTGGAAAGGCGATAACAGATAAGTATCCCAAAATAAATGAAAGCTTCTTCACATAAGTCCACATTCCCATTAAAAGAATTTAAATGTTAATTCATTGTTTAAGACCAGTGGGAGGTAGTAATTAGGCTTGTTGGAGTACAGAGACTTTGATCGGTGGCTGAACTTTGATAAACACACTTACCTACGGTGGCATTGACAACAGGTCCTGGATTGACTATGTACGCGAAACTGGCCGTGACGAGCAGGCTTCCTATAACTACGATCGTAGCTAGTATTCCGCGGTACATTTTGAGCACTTTATTTTCCGATTTATCTTTAATAATAAATCAAGGAGAGCGAACGAATAATTTTCCGTTCAATTACTTTAATACTATGTAATTCCAGTAACAGCAACAATATACAAAAGTCACCCCACGACCCCTGATATTACTCGCAATTTTTTCAAAATCACTGAATCACCCACTGCTAATCGCGTCACGAACAATCTAAGAAAAGTCTATTTTTCAGATAAATAATCTGAAGGAATGTGATTAATGTTATTCGGCAGCACTTTGTCAGGAATTGTTAGCACTTCTACCGGAGATCCATTGCTCCTCACTACTGGTCCGTGGTTGGAACGCTTATGTTCGGCTCAGTCTGACTAGAAACTAGTTTAAGCCTCGGTGCAGCCATCTAATGTGGCGATCAAGTATCTTCCCTGGGCTTGGTTATGGTAACAGTCGAACAGACGAAGCTTTCTGTGGAATTAATTTTGCAGTTCTAGCCAATGTGGACTTATTGCTTCTATCATCAGTCAGCCTTATAGGGGAGATTGACCGGGGAAGTACAACTCTAGGTAGTGTCAAAGTATAAATAATGATTTTAGGTAGTCGGTAAAAGTATCTAAAAGATATAATTTTATTTTCCCCACTATAAGACCTGCGGGGAACTCGTCATGATACTTCTATTACTCAAGATACTTCTATTACTAGCAGTTTCCGTGAAAGGTTACCAAAAAATGAGGCGTAGGATAGGGCTGATACCCAAGAGGAAATTCCATTTTGGAGAAACTTTCTTGAGGAAGATTTTACTCTTGAGCAACAACTGGTCAAATTGAAAATGCGTTTGAGAATTGACAAGCATGTTCAACAATTTCGTCAAGATCTTCTATCTATAGTGCAAGTTCTTCTTCACTGAACATCCTTTAGGGATTAGAGTCGAATATAATATTTTGAAAAAATCCTATCAGGTGTTCTGTAGGTAATCAAATCCGTTGTTCATCAACAAAGCAAACTGTGTCCAAGTTGAAGTAGAGACCAGTACCAACAGGACTAGGAAGTGTTAAAGAACCCTCTCAACAAATTCATACATGGTTTCTGAAGACAAAAGACTTAAAAACTAAAACAAACAATATCTTTAGTCCCACACGCCTATGTCAGTATTAACAAACAAGTCGGAAAACAGGAAGCTGGACGCTTCATTCATTCATACATTGTTGCAATTTTCGCGATTCTAGGATGAGCTTAAGGGGGGCTTTGTAGTCAATTTCTAAAAATTATAGTAACATAACATTATTAACTTTATTTGAACAGATATCACAGGTATGAAGGGTATTTCAGAGCCTGAGCACCATATAGTGGCAGCCTCTTGATTTTTTTCAAATTTTTTGGTTGAGTAGTTTTCGAGAATGGGTCTGTGAAAGAAATGATCAATTCCGACCCTCCGCACTCCCCACTTTTCCAACAAATGTCAAAACTAAGACCGGCTACGGAAGGTACCAAATGAGACCTTTCATTTGATACTCCACATGCCTATATTTAGTGGGAAAAAATGTACACCCCCCCCCTCTTTTGATTGTATGGGAATCCCCACAAAACCTTAAAAAGGTAGAATGTACGCTGTTGTAGGAAGGGACCGTTCAGAAGGCGGAGGCGGGAGGGATAATCCATACGAAGAAATGGGTGAATTTACGTTGCAAATTTTCGAAGACAAGATAATCACTGTTACGGGAAGGTGATCAGATCACGGAGCAGTACTCGAGGGTACTCCTCACTAGGGAATTGAAGAGACCTAAGGAGGGACCTGGATGGAGTCAAAATCAGAGGAGAAGCGAAGTATAAAACCTCAAAAATTTTGCTGCTCGATTGGTGACTTCAAGGCGTCGGGTGTCGGAGCTTATTGCCGAAAGTTACTTCAAGGTATTAAGTGAAATTTAGGTATGGTAAGGAATGCCCGTTAGGAGGATAGGAGAAGGAAGTGAATGAGGGTTTAAGCTACTACTCGAGTGGCATTTTCTGATGTTTAGCGCTAAATCATTAGCAGAGCACCAACGAACCAGACTGTCTCGGTTAGATTGAAGGGGACACACAGTCCATAGTAATCGAAAAGTTGGTAAAGTTTAGCAAGTTAGAGGCAGTGGACCTACACTTAACAAACCCGCGTTGCTCTTTCACTATGTGGTGGCCAAAGTGGGCGGACAACCAGTCGCTGATATATCTCACCAAGATTCTAGAACAGGAGAAGAGGAGGGAAATGGAAATGTAATTCTAAGAAAGCCTACGATCGCCCTTTCGTGAATGGGGATGATGAGAGCCTCTTTCTATAGCCGGGAAAATGATTCTCTTCGAGGTTTTTATTGAAAATAAAAGGGATAAAGGAAGGGATATAGACTGAAGAGTTTTAAGCGAAATGAGGTTTGGAAGACCATCCTAGCCAGGGCCGACATTGGCATCAAGTTTGTCAATGAGGTACTTGACAACGAGGTAGATAAGGAGGAGACTGGTAGGCGATGCGGAGGAGGCTACATCCAAGGAAGGGAAGGGAAGGAAGAAGAGGGGGAACATAGACTGAAGAAAAATGGCGGTAGAGTAAATCACGAGATAGTTGGGAGGAGTTAGCTGAGGAGCCAGAGAATTTAATGAACGGAAGGGATAGTTGGGCAGGACAGCGGGAGTTGCGAATGTGGGACTATAAAGATTTGAGGTTTCCGCATTTCAGTGCGTCTTCAGCACTGGTTAGATATTCGTTTCTGGACTTACGGATTAAAGATTTGACCGAGGAGATAAACTAAGTCAGCATAGATTTTTAAGGACAAGAACTTTCTCCCCGCAGTGTGTTTCTGACGTTTTTTGTGGACTTCATTGGGAAACCAGACAAGGTAAGAGCGCAATCACTTAGGAGAGCGGGGATGTACCAGGGAAGGAAATCAGATAAAGTGGTAAAGAAGATGTTGAGTTTCGGTCACACGTTAATCCAGAGAGAAGGGGGACCCAGTTGATTATCGTCAGAGCTAAGTTTAGACCTTCGAAGTTCGTCTTTCGTCTTACGCTTGCGCGCGACAGAGAAGTGGAGTCGGGATATCTGAACATCAAACTCTAAAGCAACGTCAGAGTGGGATAAGTGGATTTGCAAAGGCAACGCCAAATTTTGACGTATTATAACTTTGTTGATTGATTGATGATTTCCACCAAACTTGGTAGGATCATGCTCTATATTATAGCTTACATCATTGTAAAATGTTGTAGTCGTAGGATGAACTTTAGGGGGCTCTGCAGCCAATTACTAAAAATTATAGTAATATACTATTATTAACATTATTTGAACAGATATCGGAGACCAGGCACCATGTAGCGGCAACCTCCTGATTTTTTTTAAAATTTTTGGAGTGGGTAATTTCTAGGAATGGGTAAGTTAAAGAAATGATCTTTTTGAACCCCCCGTACTCCCCACCTCTCAAACAAATGTCAAAAATAAGACCGACTTCGGAAAGTACTAATTGAGGCCTTTCATTTGATACCCCACATGACTAGATTTGGTGGCACCCTTAAATTCGACGTAAAAGGATGTAACTCGATGTATGCGTGAACGTTCACAGTTGCCATCTTTTTCCCAAATTTGCTGTCAATCGCTACAATGGTCTCCGAGAAAAATGCGTGGAATGGACAGACAGGCAGTAAACCGATTTTAATGAGGTTTTGTTTTACACAAAGCCTTACAAAGAAAGTCCATGTGTATCGTTTCTTTTTTAAGGTTTTGAGTGAAAAAAAACTCTGCCGTAGCCTGTTCCAAGCTATGCTGGAGAAAGGAGGACGGAGGGATAACTGTAGCCTGAATGGCTGAGTTACACCTAATCGTCTCAGGTGAGAAGGGTGTCACGAATTATGTAGCCAGACCTGCAACATAGTTGTCCGAAAGGACTATTCAACGCCCTCAATGCAGCTTGGCTATCACTGCAGATTGCGATGCGCCTGCCCTTCAACCGCTCGTTAATCGCCCAGTTTGTGCCCTTAGGATCGCATATACTTTGGCTTGAAAAACGATTGCATATTGTCCCAAAGGAAAAGCCCACTTCTTGTTTTTATTCGAGCGGTAGACTCCGGCTCCAGAACCCTCTTCTGTTTTTGAGCCATCGGTGTAGAAAACTTCTGTATATCCCGCCGCGCATTCCTCTGGGACTTGCCAGTCCTCGCTACGTTTCAGGGTAACTTCATATCTTCTACCAAACAGATGTATGGGGACACCAGAATCGGAAGGCATTTTAAGAACTGGATTCAGTCCTCCCAGTAACTCTTCCAATGCTCTGGGTCCCCCACATCCCTTGTTTCCCCAGATGCCTAATCGAATTAGTCTCCGAGCTGCTCTTATTGCAGTGCTTTGAATCAATATATTCAGGAGCTGCAAATTGAGTAGTGCATTCAGAGCTGCACCGGATGTCGTGCTCATGGCACCAGTGATACTCAGACACACAGTTCTTTGTAGTGCGGCTAGTTTACGGTAAAAACCTTTTTGTCTCGCCTTAACCCACCACACTACGGATGCATATGCGAACATCGGCCTAATGATGACAACGTATATTCACATTACCATATTGCCACTTGTTCGGAGAGTTGAAGGGCCCCCCATCTCAGGGAGGTAAAATCCATCCAGTTTTCTCTTTTTGGTTTTTTGGATTAACTGACAGACCATGTCTGATGCAGCAGCTGTCTATCAAATCAACGACACGTTGTATATTTCTACGCACCGTTCCAAGATCCCGATCAACAGCAAGCACAGCCACGTCATCAGCATAAGCTTGAGTGTGTATTGGCAGATTTTGCAGTTCCCACACTAGTGAGTCAATCTGCATACTCCACAGAAGTGGCGGAAGCACACCTCCTTGGGGCAGCCCTTCGTTGCTTCTGCAGTCAGATAACGATCGACACCCACCTCAGCGCCAAGCAATCTCTGCGTTACCATAGCATGGATCCATTTAATGAAAGCATCATCAACACTATGCTCTCTGGCGGCATCACAAAGTTTTTGAAAAGGCGCATAGTCAGAAGCCTCTTTAATGTCCACGAACACCCCCATCGCGTACTCACCATTCAAAGTTGCATCCTCTATCTTTGTGGCCAAAGAATGAAGAACAGACTCACAGGACTTTCCACGTTGGTAAGCATGTTGGTTTTTTCTAAGCTGGTGTAACCTAAGTGCGTTTCCACGAATGTGACGTTCCACCAGTATCTCCAAACCTTTCAGCAAGAATGAAGTCAAGCTTATCTGTCTGAAGTTCTTTGGATTAGAATAGTCATCTTTCCCAGGTTTCGGTATGAAAACTACCTTAACTTGTTGCCAAGAAGAAGGCACGTAGCCCAGAGCAAGACATCCTCGAAAAATATTTCTTAGAGGTCGCTCTAAATGCTCCATACCCTCCTTTAGCATTGCCGAATAGATGCCATCCATGCCAGGTGCTTCAAAATGTTCAAAGGACAGTATGGCAGTTCTCACCTTTTCATGGGTAACAACAACTTTCGCAGTGTTCTAGTTCCCCTTGCAGCACTTGCGTGTTGAAGAGGTTGCAAGAACAGTCAACTCTCCCCCTGCCAGTTCTCTCACCCGACCTCCCGGGTGGTGTACTTCCATGAGGGTCTGTACTGAATTCAGTCTGGAGCTCGTGAAAGTACCGTCGGGTTTTCTAAGAGAGTCCAACTTGGCCGACTCATCCCTTTTGAGGACTCTACACAGCCTTGAAATCTCTCTTGCGCATTCCAGTTCCTCACAGTACGCTCTAAAGGAGTCTCGTTTCGAACACCTAACGAGCCTCTTATATTCACGCTGTGAGTTCCTGAAATTTAACCAGTCTTCATTCTTGTTACTTTTGCAAGCACGGTTTAGAAGTCGCTTGGTTGATTTCCTGAGTTTTTGCAGTTCCCGGTTCTACCAAGGAACGTTTTACCGGTTTGGCCTCGGAAAATAATACAAGCCTCTTCATAGCACTTTAAAAGTGTGCAGTTGAGAGCTTTTAGTTCATCTTCCAGCGCCAAAGGAGTCCTTAGTCGCCTGGGGAACTGTAATTTTTTGACAAGAAGTTCGTTGAACTTAGTCCAATCCGCTTTCCTAGCGTTCCGTCTTTGTACTGCAGATTGTTTGCCCGCAATAGTCAGATTGAACTCTAGGTATCGTTGATCTGACAGTAAGACCTCGTCCAGCACTCACCCGTGTGTAATCAACTCTAACACTTTTGAGGTACAGATTGCATTTGCTTCTGCCCCAACAAATATGTTGAGCATTCGCTTCGCAACTTATTAAAAGCTCGAGGCCACTTGATTCTTCATACGCCACCGGATCCCTAAGCTCTTGCGTCGGAGGAGAATACAAAGAATCATAGGGTAAATAAGCGGAGGCAACTATGATGTTTTTCCTCTCGCCATTTATCTGCTATTGTATGATGACCGTAGCTAAGTTCTGGGAACAGTACTGTCTCAGCATGGTTGCCTCTAACCGTCTTGACATCAGGGCGCAAGCCCTCGGTCTTATGGATCTTTCATCGTAGAAGATCCTAGCCCCCTTTACTGATCCAATGCCACAGATTCTGTTTAATTGAACTCACGGCTCTTGCACCAGAAAGATGTTGGGGAAATCCTGTAGCTTTGTCATTCTCGCTGCCAATAGGTAGGAGGGAGCTTTGGCATGCTGCAGGTTGATTTGACCAATTTTTATGTTTTTCGACATAAACTCTATTGTGTTATGGAAAACAGTTAGAAGCGCATGCGGCAGTCCGCGTGTGACGGGGTTTTCCACTACACCGTACCGCCAGAGACTCGATCCCCTCGTGTTTGATTACGCTGAGAAAAGTCGCACTTGGAGGTACCGCAGTTCCCATGTCCTCATCCATGAAATATCTTATCTCATCCCGCAGAGCATTTGTCTGTTTTCCATTTAGCACCTTAATTGGGTGTCCGGGTTGCATAGATTCGATCACTTGGACTCGCATCAAGTCAGCTCCGTTTACTTCTCTGGCTTCCCTTCCTTCCGCCTGTTCCTTGGAAGGTATAGGAGAAGATACTAGCAGGTAGGATTCTCTCTCTAGTCCCTTCACAAGTGCGAGCCCCCATACGGGGGTTCCGCCCCTATATGCACTATCCTCGGCGCGCAGCTCCATTGCGGGAGAGCGCACCGAATATGCTGCAATTTGCTCCCTATTGTGTTAGTCGAAGACCATCATAGTTCTTCGCTCTCAAAATGGAGATGATGCCCTACAGATTCCTGAATTTCAGTCTATATGGGCCGACCGCCGGGACTCAAAGTTGGGATTACTTGCTGGAGCCACTTTAAGGCAGCCTCGTCAGTGGACTCCAAATGGAGAAGCCCATCGCGAAAACCTTTTGTTAAATCGTGGCTTCGTTCCAGGCTCCAGCATTTTTTTCCACAGGCGGATGGTAAATTGTCCCTCTGACATTTTGTCATCCTTGGAGGAATCTCTCACGTCCTCTTCCTTCCCGCCTTCATGTTCGCATTCCTGTGGGAGGGACCAGGTTCATTGAGATCTCTCTCGCTGATTTGATCACCTCCCTACCTCTTGCGCGCATTACCGCTGACAGAGGAGTCTGGTGCGTCCAGTGTGGATCATACCGGGGTTTCTAGTTTATCCCCACCTTCCGCCGCAGATTCCGCTTCCTTGCGTCCGATTTTTCTGGACGTTACCATATGGTACAGCCACGCCCATGACCTCATTTCTAAGGTGCTTCATCTTCTTTCGCAGTACTCTCTTCTGCCGTCGGCTTGAGGCCTTTCCAGGTTCACGGTGTCCAGGCCGCTTGGATCCATTTCCACATACTAGCGTTAAACCAGTAGCGTCCACGTCCCCAGCTTCCCGTTCTTCCCGGGAAGGGTGAAGGAGAAGGTTCTGACAGGCAGGATTCAGCCTGTAGTCCCCCCTCCTTAGTGGCCGAAGTTCTCTTCTCCGTAGGAAAGTTATCTTTTTGCGGTATCATAAAGCGTTGTACGGTATGTAGGCGGAGGTGGCAGGAATATCTTGCCATGGTTCTGAACCAAAAGATATTCGATAGAATGTCTCATGGATGGAATCGCTGATCATAAGCAGCAGATGCGAAGCACACCTTATAGAATTATTACATATAGCTCACAGCATATACAAATTGCGGACAAAGGCAAGAGTATTAAAAATAGAGGATTGTATATATATGTATATACAATATATTCACATAACATAACTTTGTTAATTTAATGAGATTTGACGAAATATTAAATAAATTTGTAAAATTGAAAGGTACACAATGTTCACGTTCTGTTAATTAGAATAAATATCGACTTAAAATAATAACTCTAAAAGAAGGGGATCACCACTAGCAGCCAACAAAAAACGATCACCACGGGGATTTCTCCAAAAAATTCACTGATATCGAAGTACCACAAATAAACTCAACAAAAACCTCAGAATACAGATTGATTTCGAAACCGGAAACATGACGATTCGTTTTGCGTGGTAGAAATTGAAAGTTAAAATCTTCCACTGACATTATACATTCATATAAAGCGTGATCAGCAACTGATGAATAAATCTTTGGTGTACTACTCAGGCCCATCGTGTGGAAAGGCGTAAGAGGGTGATTCTCTCCGGGCATGCATTTTTCTGGGAACCTGGAATTGAAAGACTAAAATAAAATTAAACTGAGTGCACAATTTGGGAAGGACTCAGATTTTTCCACTGCGGGTCTATAACTAGCGAATCAGGTTAAGTTCTTTATACTCGAGGACTCAATATCTCCAGTTAAGGTTTGAAAAGTAAATCCAATATTCTCCAAAGGAAGTTGAAGGAGTTTTGTTAAACACTATTTCACCAGTGCTACACTGACTCATTAGTGTACTAAGAGCTTAACAGTGATTGTCTTCAGCAACGTAGATGGGACAAGTCTTCGAAGGGCCGTTGAAAGCACAGACTCATTCCCAACATTAAGATATGACTTCAGCAGAAACGGGCTTTGCATTTGGTATCGAATGTTCTCACAGGTACCTCGACCTACTTTGCACATTACCGGACATTGCCCTAGAACATGTATAGAGGCTCCGACACACTCCGCATAGAACCGGGAGGCATTGTCCGCAGATATCCCTAGCTCCCTAGGTGGTAGTTTAGCCGACAGTGACCAGTGAGAATTACCGCTTTGATTCGAATGCTCTTCTTGGCGAGATTTAAACACTCCTTTCGGCGCTTGGATTCGTATTATCCAATGAGCACCCTCGAATGCTCAATTCCTGGTAAACCCGCCCAGTACAGTTCCCTCAGCGTTTCCTCTTAATTTTTTCATATCATAGCCATGAACCCGTTGCCGATTTAACAGAAGGGTTCTGGCCCATATAAAGACGCCCCTACTCCCTTTTGGCTAATTCGCCCGCTGCCTCATTGCCTCCCAACCCAACATGACCTGGAACTCAGAGTGTCCAGATCTTATTGAGTGACCTGGACGTATTCAGTCTCTCGTAGGGTTCCCATACCAGTTTAGAGTTCACCTGGTTGGGCATAAATGCCTTGATCACCGCTTGGCTATCTTTCTGCCCCCTATAGTTCCTTTAGAGATTAAAGGAGGCACATTTGTCTATTGCATATATATAGTGCTAGTGTGCTTACCCATTGGCTTCAAGTACATTCGTCTTGGACCAATGACCCCAGCACCCGCTCCCTCTGCTATGAGGAATCCGTCAGTGTACTAAGTAATAAGTTGGTGATCTAAGCCGTACGTCACAGCCAAGCTCTCCCAGTTAGCCTGGTTACTCCAATGTGTTTCAAACTTCTTATTGAAGTGAAACCTGGTTGTCATGTTATCCATTGGTATCAATAATTCGGGGTACCGTCTAGAAAGAATATCAATCTTCCTTCGATTTAGGCAGCTCTCCGCCTCATTGATATTCCCGGCCATCCTAAAGATTGCCCTCCTTGCCTGCATTTGGATGTGCAGGTGAAGAGGTGTTAATCTCAGAACGACCCCAGAGATGCCGTTGGGAATGTCGTCATTCCCTCAGTTTTTGGAGTTTGTGTAACTTGCTGACTTGTGTGTTGAGTTTAGTTCTTCCTGCCCTAATTACCGCATCCTAGGTAATTTTTGGCCTAAAGTAATTGCCAAATATTTGACCTCTGTTTCTCGTTTCACCTACATGTCATGTAAACTTATGGCTCTTAGGTCATCAGGCTTGCGTCTCCTAGTGAATGGTACTATGGTAGTTTTGGCTGGGTTAATATGCAGTCCCACTTTCCTGCCCCAGGCACTAGTAACCCTTAATCCAGTTTCGATTCTCCCACTTAGGATATCCTCATATTTGCCCCAACAGATTAAAATAATGTCGTCCGCGTAGCCCTGGTCCTGTATTCCAGTATTTGTCAGTTCGCCCAGGAGATCGTACACACCATACTCTACATAAGCATTGATACAACCCTCTTTTGGTAGTTTCCAGTTCTCCTTTCTTCCCCTTTTATTCATCGGTGGAGTATCAGGCAGAATGTTGTCGCCTGCCGCCATGGGATAGGACTCCGGGAAATGAATTCTGAGGAGCAGGTATACCCTGTTCTCCTAGTTCTCAGTAAATGTTCCATCCTCTTTCTTCAGACAAACAGAAGATATTGTCCCGTCTTCAGCTATAGCTTTGTATAGCTTGGTTGTTTCTGTGGTTTGTTCGATCCCTTCACAAAATTCCCTGTCATACACAGTCAATGCGGTTTGTTTTACTCGGTTGAAGAGTTGTCACGCCTCTGTTCTCATTCTGGTTAAGTTCCTATTCCGCCAGGGTACATTCCTTGATGACTTTACTGTCTTAGTCGAACAGCTGGCCTCATATGAGTCAATGACGACTGTGTGGAGATTTCCCACCACTGCTTCTAGTTCTAGTTTGCTCTTGATGTCACCGCCCCATGAAGGTGAGCCATGTTGTTGCTTAGGTGCGTTGCATAGGAATCCCAACACATTCTCCTGGGATTACTTATTATTCTTTTTATTTCGGAGTTGCCCTCAATATCGAATCTGATTAGTCTGTGATCATGCATAGAGGGCTCATCCGACACCCTTCAATTCCCGACCAGCCCGTTCATAAGGCCATTATGGCTCCATTATTGTTTGCAGCGCTTCTCCACTGTCAGAAAATTGCCCTCCTCCGCCGACATGGCACTTTCTTGCACATCGCTGTCTATCCTTATCCCTAGAAGATCTAGGTCTAGGTCGTCCAGCTTATGTTCTTCACTGGGCAACAGGTCTACTTCCCTGACTGATTCAGTCCTTTCCGCCTCTATGGCTTCCGAAATTTCTTCGGGGACTTCGATAAGTTTTCCACCCGGTGTCTTCTCCAACGTGTCTTTTCTCGGCTTTTCCTTGCGCACATGCACAAGTATGTTGCCAAATCGATAATTAATGTGGCAACTCCGACGTTTGATTGCCTTCAGGAATCGGTCGTCTAACTACGATCGTGAGGAGTCTACTCTTGCCGCCTACCTTGCTTCTGAAAACTCTCCATAATCGGGGATGGAGATCCTCATTCTGAGCGATTAGGAAGTCCACGAGATCTTTCGTCGCTATTGTTGCAGTCTACGGGAGAAACACTGTCACCATCTGTGTTCCTGGTATATAATCCCCAGCGCATGTTGACAGTTCTGCCCCTTCTCAACCTGGCAATTTATGAACTATGGTGCTAAGCCACTCTGAAGTGCGCTCCGTCTCGCAGTGCACCAGTATGTGACCTGGTCAAAAACGTATCCCGGAAAACACAAGAAGACAATCCATCCCTTGCACATCTGCCTGACGACAAGGTCTTCGGTAGTTTCCAGCTCCTCACGAGTTAATATTTGCTCGGGAAACATTTTTGACAGTATGGCCAGTCAAATGCCCTTGATCGCACTAGCATAGCTAATGACGGGCTTCCTGATTCCGGCATTCACCCCTGGCCTACCCGGGTTTCCTCGCCTTTTGGTAGCATTCCCCTCATGCGGGCTAATCTCCGCTGCTGAGCGCTTTCTTGGCTCCGATAAGACTTCTTATGGGCCTCTTCTGGTTTCTGGACTTTCATCAGATAACGCAAGTACCATTTAACACCTGCGCCACTGAGACCTATCTCCTTCCTGACGTCTGATATATTGATCTCAGACGTGCTTTTGCTTGTCCCTGCTTTTCGAGTAGTGGTCCTTGTTGGTTGTCTTCACAGTGTACCAATGCTGACCTTGGATCTACTGCTTGACGTATCTTTCTTGGGTGTAATCACCTAGCTCTCAATGTGTCCGAGATGTGCCTCCGCCTGGTTAACTAGTTTGTGTGCCGTACGGGGTTTCGCTTGTTTGTTGTAGTTTTTTTATTTTTATAGTTTTACCTATTTGATTCTCACGAGTATGGGAGTTAGGAGGCCCACCGTGCCATAGCCACTCGTAGCACGGTGAGGTCAAACTTATTCACTGAGGCGACCAGGTATCAGTGAGGCTCCGCTCGAATATAGTCAATTACACCCGACTGCACATTATCCAATGGGCACGGTTCGCATGACACCCTGGATTGGGGGATGTTTTTCGAATCCCCAGTCTAGATCCGTAGCATTTTGTTAATAGTAGGGTCACCTCGTACAGGGTGTGGCTATCACTATTTCGGTAGACGACAGGCTTGGCTCCTGGAAAGCCGCACATCACCGTAGAAGAGAGACAGTTCATTCTCAGAGAAAGAGATAAATTGGCCTGGAACTGCTTGATCCTATGATGTCATGATACTTGTATATCAATGCATCATTAGCGATTACATATTTTTTGTTTATTTTATTTAATTGCTATATTACAATGTGTTGACAAACTCACATTGAAGATAAGATAATCTTCACATTCATCAAAATTACATTACGTTTTCATTAATTACAAAAAGCTTTCTTACTTCTATTATTTCCTGAGCACCCAGCTGTAAACTCTAATTTCTTTCTAAGAAGTTAGTGAAATCTAAAGAAGAATGGAAAATACCCTGATTCCGTTTCCGCTCAAATAAATATCATATCAAATAAAGATTTTGATTTCACACAAAAAACACCAAACATGTCAATAAAAACAAATCGCGAAATGTGTACACATTAGAAGTGGTTCTTCCCCGCAAAAAGCAAAACATACTCAAGTGATTGAATGAAACATTCAATTTGTTATGCTAACCAGGAAAAAAATGTTTAGATATTTAAAATGAAATAATATTTTGGTAAATAAGAGATTAGTATGGGATCGGCGGAGTTTAACATATTTACGCTCTTATTATGGAAATTATAGGAAAGGAGGCAATGAAGCGCTTTTTCAATTTCCTTGAGTGTCTTCATTAAAGATTTTATTATTCGAAAGTTGATTTTGGATTCTGCATTAAACTTAAACTTGTTTTGAATAGTTAATTTTTCTTTTATATGAAGCACACCCCCGTACACTTACCTGTATAGGAGGAATGTTATATTGACAAAAGTAGCTATAAAACAACAGATAGCAGACACTTTAAAATGCATTGCCATTATAAATGATTAGATCTCACTGCAATAATGACCCGTGAATTTCTTAATTTTAATCTTGCAAACATATACGAAGCTCCATGACTAGGTTCCAGTCTAGTTTAGCCGCAGTTCCAAGCACTTAGGCCATTGTTAGCCCCACTGAATTGAATAGGTGATTTACGGGGACGGCGTTCGCCTGCTGAGAACATTTTCCAGAAGCAGAGAGTGTGCAGATTCTCCATTGAAGAAAACCTTATAAAGGTGTCTGAGATCTGAGGAAGCCTGCCCGACTGCATATAAAGTGTAGGGCCGTCTCCTCCTCCCCCTCACATTGGCTGCACATACGCACAACGAACCTTCTTAACATCGGGTTCAGGAACGTCGATAGTAAGGAAAGTTCCCGGCCAGACGGAGGTATTGAGGTTATTGTGGACACCAAGTTGTTCCAGAACCTTTACGCTCTTCTTCTCAGAGACCCTTTTCAGGGTTAGTCGCGCACCCTCCCACACATCGTTGAAGGAAGAGTAGTACTCGGAATCGTCCAAAAACCGCTGCCGCTTCGGTTTCCCCTTAACCGCAGGCTGTCGTTTGGCAAGCTCAATAGCTTGTATGGCCTCTGTAGACCACTCAATCAAGCGTGAGCTTTTGGTTTTGGATCCAGACAAATAGACATTGAGGATCGATTGATGTTGTGCGGCTTTGGACAAGAAAGGACGATAGAAGTTTGATATACCTAAAAACTTTCACAGATCCTTGACCATTTTAAGTTGTAGGAAATCTATAATGGCCTGAGTCCGGTCAAGGGAAATCATGTGGCCTAAAAACTTCACCTGCTGTTGAAGGAATTTGCACTGTTCAACGTTAAGTACAAGACCGGCTTCAAGGAGACGTTGGAAAAATGTATTCGAGAAGTTTCAAATGAAAAAGAGGCGACCAAAACATTATCCAAGTACACGAAACAAAAGTCAAGATTTCGCAGGGCAGAGTGGATGAATCTCTAAAAACTTTGCGTTGCATTGCACAGACCAAAAGGCATCCGTTTGGACTCGAAGAGTTCGAACGGTGTTCATATTGCTGTTTTTGGAATATCTTCTGATATTCTGATTTTATGGTATGCTTTTGCTAAGTCCAAGGTCGTAAAAACACGGCAGTTAGCGAGGTTGTGGGCAAAGTCGTGGATGAGTAGTATGGGATTACGGTTTGGAATGGTATGGACATTCAGACATCTGTAATCGCCACATGATATCCATTCGCTGTTTAATTTTGGGACCATTTGTAGCAGCTATTTGATGGTCTGCAAATACCCCTGCTTTAAAAGTGTGTCGAATTCTTTCTTAGCGACAGTTAGTTTCTGGGGTGGTAATTGACGCACCTTGGAGAAGCTGTGAGAGCCAATAGTGCGGATGTGTTTAGCTGGCTGCGAGAGACTACTATCGGTAGTTATGCTGCTATATTTTTGAAGGAGCCCCCGAATGCGAGGGTTGGCTACTTTTTCAAAAATGATCGAAAGACTGACAGTAGAGCAGGTGGCAAGTTTACCTGAAGACCTAAGCGAAGTTACGGGATCTATAAGAGATATATTTTGCAGATTCACTAGCAATCCATAGTGGTCTAGAAACTTTGCGCCTATTATAGGACTACTGATATCCGCTACATGGGAATGCCATGAGAACGTTCGTCGAAGTCTAAGAGTTACGTCTACTTGCCTGTAGCCGTAAGTTTATCTGCTTGAAGAATTTACCGCCACTAGTAACGATACCGGGAGAACTGACACCCCTGAGCCTGTGTCGGTCAGGTAATAGTAGTAATAGCAGGTAAGCGCGTGGAGATACGTTCTGGGTAGCCGCCGCCGGAATTCCCAACGAGTAAAGTTTTTTGAAGCCCTGAACGTGCACAGGCTGATATATTTATTTGTTTTGTTGGCAAAAATGCGGTGGGACCAGAAAATTGCAGGATTCATTGAGGATTTTTCAGCAGTCTTTGCTAACACCTCCAATAATCCGGAGTTCGCCCAGGCCAACATGGCCTGGGTTCTTTCTGGAAGTCGCTGTAACCACAACGGCTTCAGGGGCTCAACCCCGAACTTATCCCCGCCCAACTGCTTCATCTCACATTGCAATTAGCTTGGGGAGCGGTCGTCTAAGGTGCGCTCCGTCAGCAAGTCATTCACCTTTACTAAGTCATTTACTGATAGTCGCTTGATGAGGGTGCCCTTTCATTTCGAGTACTTCGAGCACTTGTCAAGGACGTTAGTGACGAGCCCTATCGACTCCTTCTACAGACCGACGAGCGCGTGATTAAATCGTGTCGCATCAGTAGTGATGCCCGCAAATGCGAACTGCGTATCCAGTTGCCGGAACCAGGCCTCCGTTGGCAAAACGGTGGCACTCGCAGCGCCACTGTATCCACGGGTTGTGCGGAGGCACCAGAGACGTTTATCGCGCTATTCTCAAACGACATTTGCGAAAATGGACGGATTGCTTAGAAAAAACAAAGAGTTGTCCGATCCCCACAACGAACGGAAAACACAAAAATGCGATCACAACTCAAGCGGAACTCACAGCTGGAGTGGCAGCACTCGAGTCCCACTGTCGATAGCAGAATCAGAATGAGGAGAACCTCGCGGGGCAACAGAGGTACAATCTGCCCAACTACGTTTGTTTTAATATTTTAAAAATGTAATAACAATTCTATGTAAGAAAAATAACTTAAAGTGTTTTACCATCTGATCCTTGCAGTGCTGTTTAGCCCGCTGTGAAGCAAGCTTACCGCTGAAATGGGAACTGCAGCTTCGGGTGAACTTGACTTCGATTCGGGGAAAGTGTCGTTTAATGCTGACGGACACTGAGTTGATGTTGAGGAGAGGCCGATCCAAGCGGTTGTGTGAATCCTGGTCGGTTTCCCTTCAATTCCAACAAAATTTGGCAATTTCAAGGTAAAAGTTATTTGTACGATGTGTGAAGTTAAAAATTGCGCATCCAAATAAGATGTTGTGGATGCTGGGCCTACGGCTGTCGCGGCTGCTTGCCTAAGTCTAAAACATAATTACAAATGTTATTTATTTTTTAGTTAAAAAACCCAATTCAACTTTTTTTCTGACAACTATTTCTCGACTCAACTTCCACGATTGCTCTGCCAGCCTCGTGACTGTCACCCCGCTACCAACAGGTAAGCGAGCCACTCAGGCGGGTGAGTTTCACTTTGTCGTGAATTATTTTATTCTGGTGCGGAGATCGTACGAATCCTCGTTAACAAGCTCTCGTCTCCACATTTTCCGCTTCGGGATGTAGCCGACAACCTGTGTATTTTCTTTGGCGGTCCAATGCTCATCGATATTCTCAGATGGGTTACTCAGTGTGCGACAGTTGGGTCATATGAGCGATCGATGTTGAACTTGGGGGTTCATAGCTCTCCAAGCTTGCAGAGAGAGAAGTGGCAGACGCAACACGCAAGAAAACGTAAGCGACCATCAAATGGTGATTCCTTTCGAGACCGATGTCAGCGCTTCTCTTATTACGCACATTCAGGAGATAACTCTAAATTTATTGCTGATCGCAAAGTGGTTAATTTTATTGCTCGTGTGGTGTGGGTCAGATGAAACCCAACTGATTTTATGGCAGGCTCTGTGCTCTAACAATGTGCCACCAGTGACGAGGCGGCGGAAACTGCAGAGATACACACACCTCATGCTCGTAGAAAGCATTTTTTTGCGCTACATCGGAAACCTTTTTCGGTGCATACCATTTTACAACTGTGATGCTCCATAATCTGGATCGGAATCTTTCATTCAGATCCCTGTCAGAAACGGGCTTCCAAATCAAGGGCCATAAGAAGCAAGCCGACATCGAATTCGTGTCTGCTACCACTCAGCTTTCCCTAGTGTAAGGCCAGAATATTCAACTGGACTCTGTTGAAATTCCCGCTGGAGTTGGAGAAAGCGAGCATGTTGGGCACTCTTGTTACCGTTTGTCGAGAAGCGCGCGCACATTCCAGAAACCAATCATAGTTCGTTTTTGGTAGCCAAAGGTCGTAGTTATGCGGTTAGTCACTATCCGAGGCATTTTCATCGTTCCGGTAGCGGTAAAGGTTCAGAATTTGTACGTTGGTAGCCCACAAATTTCTATCCCTTTTAGTCGCCGCCGACGACAAACAAGGAAAATTTTGAGTGTAGTCTTAAGTCCCCATTCATAAGCCTAAGTTTTGGTCAAACATGTGGAAATTGAGACGTTGTTCTTTCGCGAAATGGTACGCAAGGACGGTAAAATATTTGTCTGAGCTTTCTTAATTTATTTGAGTTTAAGTCGATGTTGGAGAGGCGGTTATGGAAGTGGCTAGAATAGGAAAGTCAAGATTTTTTCACCGACTTGTGTATCGAAATCATAAATGAATAATAAAGTTGGAAAATTGAGTCCATTCAGGGTTGACTGTGCTTAAATACAATTACCTCTTTATTAGCCAGTTTTGAGAGGTGAGAGATAATAAGGAAGTAGGGGAACCTCAAGGATCCGATGCACCTTCCTGAACTGGTTAGCAGAGTGATATACCGACGCATCCCAACGAGTACTGCGATGGAACGCTACTTTATTACTGGCCGACCTGAGCCTCTGACGATGACCAAGTTTCTAAAATAAGCTATATGACTCTCCTGGTAGTTGGCACGACACAACTCGGGTTGATTATTTCATCATCCCTCAACCCTCGAGTTCATCCTTATGAAAATGCTGTTGCTTTGTTTTTAATCTCAGTTCTTTTGTTAATGACAGGTAATCAGAGCGTGGTCGTCCCTTAATATTTAAGATGTCCTTTCTCATCACTGGAACAGCATAAGAAGATGTTCAAAGCTCGGTTTCTTAAAGTAATTGAAAAATTAATCTGAATTTAATACAATATTGAAAAAATCCCACCATCTTATGTCAAAATATAAAATATATTGAAAACATTATCAACTTATTTTCTACATTAATAAGAAAACACACTGCGAAATACAAAAAAAAAATGGGAGCACATATCTTACGTAGATAAGTTAAAAAAGCAAAGATAAAGAAAATATAATAGAAAACTTAAATATGAAGCGATGGTGATTGTGTTCACGTTAAAACTCATCCAAGTCTCTGGTTAAATCGGCTAACATTTCCATAAATAATTGGGACTTTTCTCCTGATTCCGTACTAGCACTAGGCGTTTTTTGAGCGATGTTCTCCAGCATAGTTGATATTGCTTTATTCACGCCCTGAAATATACAATTGGAAGTTGAAATAGTGCCAATATCGGGGTTATTTGTGTATATTTTATTTATAAGAAGCTTCACAGTCCAATTGAAGCAAAACTTCCGGCTTGACTGTTTTAACTTTTGCTTTATTTATGTTTCGGACCACTTCAGATCCCTTCTTTAATGAATTGTGAAAGGAGCCAGATTGAACCGAAATTTTACAAATGGAACCAAAAGTAAAACAGCACAGCCGGAAATATATTTTACTTATTTACCTGGGGCCATTCTGCCTTGAGTAATGTGAGAATCCTTCCATTCAAGTAATCGATAGTCATTAGGTTTGCATTCACTAGAGCTTCCAGCAATTGACTAAGGCTGGAAAACGAGTTCATGTTGTTCCCTAACATGTGGATATTGAACCTGGTCAATAGCCCACTGAAGATATAATCTGGATAGATGGACTGAATTAGTGAAAAAGGCATCATAGGGGTTGAGACTCATCCTTACCTATATTGTTTCCTTCGTTTTCATCTAAGTTACACATCGAGACATCAACAAATTCCTTAAGAGCATCACAAGCCCAAATACAAATAAAACTGTCTATCAATTTATCACTTATAATATCACAACGATTTTGAACTGAAATTTTGAATAGACGTGATTAGTATCCAGGAGGAATCCTCCCAAGGGCTTTGATATTTAAGCTCCTCCACCAAATAATTCATCCTTGAGTACTCATACTTACTTAAATTTTGTACTAAATTCACCGTCATAACTCCCGCCAGCCTATTCATGGATGTCGGCAACGTCTGTCCTATTAAACATTTACGGAAAATCCCGCAAAATTCGATTATTTCATCGGCATTAAGTACGAGAGGTTGTGTTATTGAAAAATGCAAAATATACTGGAGCTTTTCGAAAAGTTTCGATGGTGCCGGTTGGAAAATGTTTATTTTTAATATTGTTGAGGTTTGTTGCTTGGAGGTAGCATTTTTAAGTATCTTCTCAGCGTCGGCTGTAATATCCTTGGAATAGAAGTCGATATTTTGCAGATTGGACAGACGCCAATCTTCAGTTTTTGATTTGCATTTCTGTATGACTAATGCTGTGCATGTTCGTTTGATGGCGTCGAGCGTCTCTTTGGGGAGGAGGGCGTCTAGCGCTTGCTGGAAGGAAAGTACAGAATTGGTAACAGCAAAAGACGCTTATGAAATATTCACCGGTACTTACCTTCACTCTTGTCTCAATCATTTTTGGAATCCTCTCATCCCATGATTGCATTGCTTTTTGATGAGTGTGGGAAAAAATCTTGTACATTTCGTTTGAGACTTGTTTCTGAAAAAGATTGAAAAATTAAGAATTTAAGTGTGAAAGAAAAAAATTTATGGTAGCAGACGATTCACGTTATGCGGTTTAAAGGCAAAGTATGGGTAGCTGGTCTCGGATTATTTGCAGGATGGCTAAGGGTCAGGGTAGAAATTGGGGCCTACTACACCTAGCAACCAATATTAATGAAATCGTAACCATTGAAAATGGGAATTATTTTCAATTTCTTCAGCTATGTAAACCATGATATGTCAAGCTAGATTGGGAACTTCAAGGGCTACACCTTGTTGTTATATGAGGTTAAAGGGAATATCGAGCGGGGGTGCAATTTGTTGTGGTTTTACATCCTCTCGACCACAATATTCGGATTTCAAGTAATATTGTGTCCAGATCTCTGTCTAGATTTCCGCACTAGCTAGCGTAACATCTTAACAGCACGCCTCAATGGGAGCAGCGGAAAAAGACGAGTTGAATGAAATGCCTCCATGAAAATAAGAAAAAGTAGTGGATAACGGCGGACAATACTTTCACTGGTATTTTCATTTTTATTTTTTTTTGTGAAATAAAACATTAATTTTCTCAAAAAAACCGGGAAAAATGTTCAAAAGTCCTAATCAGCTATACGAATTTGGAGCGATGAAAAAGGACAAATTACACAATTGTAACCCCTCGATAATTATCTACCTTATCATGGTGAGTGAGAGGAGTGAGGAAGATCCTCTAAGGTCCTGCTGAGACTAAAGTCTTGCCTTCAGGTAAACCACCTTTTGGCGAAACCGGGAAAACCGTCTCTAAGCAAACCGTCTCCCGTCTTCGGGCAAAACCGCCTCCGACAAACCACAACTCACGCGCTATGCCAAGGTTGATGGGAAAGTAACGACTAAGGAAAAACTGAAGCTCTCAACTCAACAGACAGCAAAGAGTGTTCGATCGGCAACAGCTGAGTCTTCACTGGCCCCCAAGGCTATCGGAATCGATGGAACACATCAGCCATTTATGGTACTGAGCAGCGCGAATGGCTTAGGAGGAAATTCCTCTTAGTTGTAAGGATCGTATCCCCCCAAAGTATTAAGCTTCATTTTGATTTGGTAGGTGTATACCATAAAATATAACGGCTTAACTATCTGGACGAAAACACGAACGGCTCTGGCAGCACTGAACCTTCCACAACGATATGTGGGAGAGTGCGTGACTAACCCTGAGGAGAGTGTCTGAGCTGTCATCATTCGGAAACTGCTTTCTCTGACTTCCAGAAGAGATGTGTAATGGTGCTGAGGATTTAGTGTCTAGAATAACCTCAACACTTCCACCTGGATGCAGTAAAGCAGGAGAGGCAGATAAAATATACAATATCGGCGTTCTTGAACTGAAGACATTTATGTACCTTATACAAGGACATAGGTTATTGTTGAGGAAGTCAGAGGCTTAAACTTGCGATATGCTGACCAGTTGTATGCCAATGGAAGTGATACAAGTCTCTCTCGCATGGTGGTTCCAAAAGTCCTCCAAACTATCTTGATTAGCGACCTATGTGATGGCGACACCACAACGGTCAAACTAACCATAAGAAGTCAACAGAAAGATAAAGAGATTCTATGCAGCTCTGCTTACTTCCCTTATGACGTAAACGAAGTTCCTATTCATCAGAGCTATCCCATATGCTAAGACCGAAGCCTAGGGGTTGGGATGTTAACGCTCACCGAGTCTGTTGAGGGAATATTAACATACAAGAGAAGACCGAGACTATTAGGATATTTGGTAGGAACCGAAATGCAGATCCTCAATTTTGGTAATGAACCAACTTTCTTTGATGGGGTTAGATGGGAGGTCATCGACCTCGCCGTGGCATCCTCTGACATGGAAGTTCTTGTCAGAAAGTGGAGGGTATCCAACGATATAACATTCTCATATCACAAGCGCATTGATTTCGATATAGGCAGGAATTCATTTGCAACGGCTCCTTTTCGGAATCTGCGCAAGGCAAATTAGGCGACGTACAAAACAAAACTGAGTGCCCGAGTTTCGAAAAGAGCTGTCCACCCAATACGCCAACCATTGCGGAACTCTGATTTTGCAAAACTGAATAGTACGATATTATCGTATGAAAAGTCCACGCCAAAAGCTTCGGATACTTTTGGGACGTAGCAGTAGTACTGCCCCGAATCGAGCCAGCATAGAGAACGAATGAATCTCCCATGTTGCCGCCAAGTAATCGCTGTATGCATCTATATATTTTTATACACTTCATACATATTGATGAATTGCGTTTATTTATTGCTACTGAAGATTGATGTCTGAAATTTACTCAATTGCAGAATCGGTAATTATGGATTTTTGCCGATTCTAGCCAACACAAAATTGAATAAAGGTCGAGTCGAGGATAGAGAAAGTGGTCTGTCTTAGTTTCTACACTGGATAGATTGCTCACTAGTTAGCTCCAAGTCGATTCTGACCGATCGAGTGGAGAAAAATCCACATACTGGTCGGATGGAAGTCTATTGAGGCAGCATGTTTTAGGGGTTGCCCACGAGCAGGGGTTCTCTCTCCTCTGTTATGGCTCCTGGTATTGGGCTTGCTGTGGGTTTTGGAGTATACTAAGTTCTTCGCACAAGGATTTGCGGACGATTTAGCCGTAATAATTACCGACAAGTTTGCGGACACAGTATTGGACCTCTTGAATGCAACTCTGCATGTAATCCACAGTTAGTGCTTCCACAACGGACTCACGGTGAATGTTGGTGATTGGGGCAGCTACACGCTATCCACCCTATCAGCCAAACAGACAAGTATTTGGGAGTTTATCTCGAGCTAACCTGAAAGCATCATATCCAGGAACAAAATCAGAAATACTTCAATAGGTAAGACTTGGGTACTTTCACCACAACGGATTCATTGGATATGTACCTCCATAATAAAACCCATTTTGATATATGCATGCATTGTATTGTGGCCGAGGCTGAACTATGCTAACAGAAGGAAGCTGCTGGCATAGATTCAAAGGCTCTATTGCCTAGGAGCAATGAAAACAACGCCGATCGCGGCAATCAAAGCTATCCTAAATCTACCCCTCATTCATTTGGAGGTTGAGCGAATAGCAGCCAACGACGCATCTACCATATACGATACCACTGGCGACCAATCATATGATCATGCATGCATCTGGAATTCCTTGACAAATATCAGATGGTTCTGACACCGACTGATCCAAATTCGTCCTAGAAAAAGAGAGAAGAAGTTTTTTGATATTACAGGTTTAATAATTTTCACTGAAAGTCAGTACGTCTGTAAAAGATTGCACCAGCCCAACGATGTCCCTATGCCAACTTAACAATCACCTTCCATCTGAAGGACATGTTCCCCACTCAGCATCGGCTGCGTTACGGACGATTGTCCTACTGTCGCTGCATTAGCACCACCGCACGCTTCCTCCTGCGCACCATCGACGCCCGACACCGCTGAACCGCAGGCTACACCTGCGGGGGGATACGGGGTTTTCCCGATCTCATGTCACCCGAGCAGCCCCCCGCTGAAGGTTGCCCCGCCAATGAAACAACTCTCCGTGTCAAGGTTAGCGTACTCCACCACTTCCCACAAAATTCTGGTTTAGATCAGAAACAAGGCCAACTAAACCCTGTCACCTCTCACATGTGTGAAGCTGACGAAGGACAGCTCTCCAGGTCGAGTGATAACTTCCTTCAAAATGACGTATTCCTACGACTTCGATGCTATCGTCCAATCTTCCTTTTGCCCGCAAATGGTCTTCGTCAAGCATTATCAGAGGACTAAACTTCGAGAAAATGTCCGGCTCGCCCGCATGCCTTGTCGAACTTAAATGGTTTTCGCAACTTTAGATTGTTTCACCAAAATGTGAGGGGCCTAAGAATCAAGCTGTCGGTTTTAGCATTCCACATTACGTCTCTGCATTTCTGAAACCTGGGTGGATGACAGATTCCGAGCGCCTCGAAGATTACTTTGCCTTTCGTTGTGAAAGAGACTACGCTGCGCTTGGCAAGACAATCGGCAGAGGTGCCCTAATAACTGTTAAGTCCCCTCTACGTGGCGAAATCATCATTTTCCTCCTCCTCCACCTATAATTCTGTCACCGTACGAATCATTCCGTCAAATGTATGCTCCTTTATTATATCCTGTGTATATTTTGCTTGCCTCAGCCCCCATTCTCTATACGAGGATTTCTTCGACAGATTACTCCTAATCGTTTTGTTCCCCACACCTTCTTTCGTCCTCTGTGGTGACTTTAATCTTCTTATGCTCTCCTGGCCTATTACTCCAAATCTTTCCTCCCTTCCTAATAACTCCTCCCACATCTTCCTTCCTTTGAGCTTTCATGTACAACCGTGCCACCGTTCAATTGAACCTTTCTAGTAGCGACTTAGATCGTACTCTTGATCTTTTCCTCTCTAACCTTCCTGTGTGTTGCCTTTCCCAATACCTTCATCCCTCTCTCACGTTGCCTCTGAGTTTGGTGTTCAGATATCGCGACTCCATTCCCCTGTCGTGCGGAAGCACAAGGCGAAAGACGAACTTCGAAGCTCTCAACCACCTTACGCATACCACCTTATCTGTTCGTTCATCTGCGGATGACAATACCTCAAAGCCTATTCATATACGGAGAAGCATCTTCCAGGGGGATTCGTTGAGTCCCCTTTGGTTTTGCATGGCACTGAACCCTTTTTCATGGCGACTGAATGGTGATAGAGGGCATGGTTTTGCAATAAAATATGGCTTACGTTCTAAGAGTGAGCTGACACACTTGATGTACTTGACGATGACATCAAGCTATATGCTGGTATTGATGACCAGCCATCATATTCGGCTGGAGTTTGGATTAGAGAAGTGTCGATTCCAAGCCATCCGCAAAGTTCATCACCAGCCGCAAGCCGGAGATAGAATTGGTGATCTCCACATCCAAGCTATGACCGAGACACACTTATACACACGCTTACACAAATACCTAGGAATTCTGGAAGGAATCCATGCTCGAGTTGGTGATCTCAAGGATGCTTTGCCGTCTGAATTCTTGCGACGTGTAAAGCTGGTACTGAAATCGCAACTCTCGGGGAAGAATAAAATAAGCGCCATGAATGTATTCGCTATCTCTTTACTGGCTTATCCATTCGGAATATTGCCGTGGACGAAGACCGATCTGGAAAAGTCCAGCGGCAGATATGGACTACTATGTCCAAATTCCGAATGCATCATCCAAACTTTGCCGTAGAGCGGATGAACCTGCCTCGTGATATCGGAGGTAGGGGCGTAGTTGATGTGGAAGCACAACATCATCGCCACGTCGACTCGCTACGCGCTTATTTTTACAGCAAAAAGCAGGCGAGTCCCTTGCATGCGGCTTACTGTATGGTAGACTGTGGACTGACTCCACTTAACTTGAAGAATCGACCCTTCAATCCTCTGAGTAGGATGAAGTCGGACCAAGAGCGGATCGATGAATGGAAGTCGAAAGCAATGCACGGTAAACACGTGAATTGTCTTTGGCAACCATTTGTTAATTAACATTTGTCAAACAGATGGCTATGTGCTGGACAGCTCTTTGCTGAGACGGAGGGGTTCATGAGTGTTATTCAGGATGGCGTGATCGCCACCCGGGCTTACAAAAAGCTCAAAATGAAAGAATGGATGGAGAACGACTAGTGCAGAATGTGTGGTTCGGCGTTAGAGACGCTGGACCATCGATTTTCTCGTTGCACTGCTATGGCACAGGTGCAATACACCACCAGGCATAATGCTGTATGTAAGGTGATCCACCAAAACCTTGCGTATAAGCATGGGCTGATTACGGGAGCATGTCCGGTTTACCGATATGAACCGCAAGCAGTACTTGATATGTCTGCTTACGGCATGTATTGGGACCGGTAAGTTCTAACTGATCGGTACATTCCACACAACAAGCCTGACGTGCTTTTAGTTGACAAGAGAGTTATTCCGCAAATATTATTGATGTTGCTATCCCCCTTAATAGCAACATCGAACGGAAATACGTGGAGAAGAAGGTGAACTATGAGCCACTGGCTCGGGAAATAAAAGAAATTTGGCGGCTCGAACGGATTGTTGTAGCTCCCATAATATTGTCAGCTGCAGGTATTGTACTTAAATCCCTCACGACTTCCCTTGATGTCCCGGGACTCTCACACGGTCTGGTTCAAATCATGCAGAAATATATACAGAATGGTGCTCCATGTTATGGGGAGTTCTTGACGGATCTCCAATTGGCCTACCACCAACGCCCCTTTAGCTTTTAAATAGGTAGGATCTAAATGCTTGGCACTTAGTACTAGTATTAGGGAAAATTCGACATCTGTCGACACTGTGACAACTCGGAAAATAAAATAAATCTATTCCGGCAGCCAAGCAGCGTTATAAGTACTAAACATATCAAGGAAGTTGGTATGGAACTGCCACCAGTTGCTGTTGAGGCTTGGTTGACTAGAGGATACATTTTTGATTTGGGCGCTAGGAAGCTGACAGACTGGCTCACCAAGCGTCTGGAACCATAATGTTGGGGCCAGAGGCAGCTTTGAAGTGTGAAAATGCAAGGATATTCCGAATGAAGAAATTTGAACTACTTCCGGCCCGGGGTCGCTAGATCGGCATTTTTGTTGTCCCTTAATAAGTGGGATCTACCTAAGGAACAAATTCGAATGGTTCTCTCGGTTACATGTAGCCAATGTGAGGAGAAGGAAGAGACGACCCTGCACTTCATTTGCAGCTGCTCGGCCTCCTCAGATCTTAAATGAAGACACTTCCGTAAAGTTTTTTTTCAATGAAGAATCCGATTCGCATAAGCCTGCGAACACCACAGATGGGAGGCCATTAAATAGGCGATTTCCGGGAATAATACAATGGGCGTAACATAACGTCTGAGTGCTTTGGGGTTGCAGCTTCAAGCATAAACTAAACTAAATTAAAACTACACATAAATCATTTATGGCCAATTGTACCAGAAAAATGGATTACATCATACAAACTGTTAGCTTTTTGGTGTTTACTGGACCTTCCCTAAAAGTTTTGAATGGAAAAAAGTGCAAAGTGCACGGGGTGAGACCATAAAAACTATTTCAATAAAAAGGCGATTACGGACATGGACATGTTTCACCCTAATAGAAAAATTGTACCCTCATCCCCTTCCATCGACATCAAAGTGAAGTTAATTGATCTCTTAGCAATATCACTCGCGTGTCCATGTGTGGGAGGACATGTTCAATTGAATGTTCACAATTTCTATTTTCCATCCCAGGTTCGCATTTTTTCATTCCAAACAACAAAAAACGTGGACAGCGACGACAAAAAGATTTATCCAACAATTAAAAGTTAATCAAGTGTAGAATGGAGAACGAAACAGGAGTAAGCAAAGAAGCAGAACTTGATTTCAAGGATTCGTTCCCAGACAAAGCAATTAATTACCCTCCGGGCGAATACCAATTCCAAATGTTTACGGTGTGAAATGTTTGTGTGGGCGATGGAACTTTACACTTAGTCGAGGGGGGATGAAGAGCGTCTACTTGTAATAATCGTAATTGAAAGCATATTGAGGATGGTCATGATGGCTAGACTGCCTTTGGAGGTCTTTTAACTTTTTGCCTCGATTCTTCCCGCTCACGAAGCTTGTTTCTAATCAAGTGAATAATTGAACAGAAAGCAGGACCACCTCCTATAGTCCTACTGTCTTGTCGGCCATCGCACTAAGCCCTGAGTGTTTATAAAGTAACCAGCTGAAGTCAGAAAGAAAGTTAGATAACGTAATCAAGCATGAATGTTTTATCAACTCAATATTTACCAATTCGACTGAATCAATTCCAGCAACTTGAACCATTGCATTCGCCTTGGACGGTATTAGAATTTCAATTTGGAAATCCTTGATAACGGCCGACGTTGTGCGCTCGATAACGAATTCAACAATTTTACGCACCGACAGGCTTTGCGAATGCAAAAAAGCCTCCGATAGTTTTGTTTGCGTATCGTCCGCCATCACATATTCGTGACCCGTTGTTGAGGCTTCAGAGATTTTTGTTGTTATATGTCGATAGCGGCCGGTACGTGATAGACTTTTGGAGAATTTAGTGGGCATAATCGAGACCCGAAAATCTGCGAGAAACGAACAAACTACATTAAGGATGTTTTCCAGTAAAGGATCAAACAAGGATTCGGAGCTGAAGCCTTCGTGTGGGTGTTGCAAGGATTGCAATGCATTCAGTTGTTGTTGCTGCTGTTGGCCATGTTGGTATGATGTAACTGCAAGTGGGATTGGATTTGGGTGATGCTCTGTGATGTTAGCTATGTCTGTGCCGCTGGCTATCTCCTGAACTTCAAAGTTCATGAAATCGAACAAAAAGCGTCGATTCTGCCGATACTTGTAGTAGTCCTCAGGTAAATGGGGATTATCAAAAAGCCACCCCAATGATGTTCGAATGATAAAAACGGACGTCGGACGCATGTGAAGGACTCCAATAGATTGCTGAACGTTCGATGTGAGATTCATGTATAACTCGTAGAGCAGCTGAACTACTCGACGATAGTAAGCGAGCCTCAGGGTAACATAGTCGAGCATTGAGAGGTATTGCACAATCCAGGGAATCGTGATGATTAATTTCCTCTCGGTAATGGACTTTCTGAGAATGGCCATTATATCAAACAATGGCTGGACCTGAAAATAAAGGAATGGCAATGAAAAGAACGAAATGAATGAATGGGAAAATCAAATGTGATATTCTGTGTTTCAAGCGTGCCCCGGGAACAGGATATGCTTCTCAATAGTACGCTCTATCTTTAATCTTTAATTCATCTCAAAGTTGGAGCCTGTATTCTACGCAACGTGCATTTAGCTGAGGGCTCAATTTGCCAATCGTATTTCTTTCGTATTAATGACTTATTACGAATTTTAAGCAGTTAATTAACTTTAATGAATTCCTGTTCATATTAATCGTTAAAAATTATTCATCAATTCGGTTGAATTGAGCATGCAAACATATCCTGTCGGTAAATAAAAAGCGATGAAAACATCCTTACGGATGTTGAGAGCGTGCTTGCATTTTTTCCTGCAATTTACTGACCATGTTCCGTAGTTGAATTTGTCGATCATCAACCTGGGAATTGTGGGCACCCTCATATGTGTACGGTAGAGTTTCAGCCAAACCGAGGAACTTACTCAGTGTCCGCATGGTGGCTAGAGTCTCGGGACGAACCTGAAATTAAATATTGATTAAAATTTTTCTCCATTTAGTTTTTATTGTAGAGATATAAGTAAACAATTTCAATTTATCGTGTGCAGTTTTGCGGAAGAAGGTGCAGATGCCATGATACAGCGCATTTAGATCAGCTCCATGGTCATTGGGCTTGTATCCTGGGAAGGGATATAAATTCGCATGTCATTTGCTGATGTTTTGTAAAACCGAAGGATACATTGGATTGTTTATCTTTCACGGAGCTTCAATTTACACATTGTTGCATTCATTTCGAATCGAAAGGATATTGGTTGCACTTAGGACTAATTGAAAGCTTTGAAGGATTCATTTAGTTTGTAGAGCTTCATTGTTATGTACAATATTTTATCGGATATTTAATTTAAGAAACCTTTTAAGTTCTGTCTTGTCATTGACTACGACGTTATATGTATGAGGATATGCTGACCTATTACATACTACAGTTATTAAAATCGGTTCAATGTTTGTTTGTCCGTCTGGCTGTCTGTCTTTTCCAGCTTCCAGCTCTCCTGGCATGGAAGCATTTTTCCAAATATACAGGGTGCGGCAGCATAATTTCCTTTTTTAAAATGCGCGCCACTCAGTTAGTTGATGTCATAGCGGAGCGCTAGTGGTCTCGTTCAAGAGTTCAAGGATACTGTAAAGTTTTGTCCCGACACGGTTCGGTCGCCATCATGCGTTGGAATAGTGAGGAGCGTGCCTTTGCCGTTGAGGTTTACTTTTCAAGCGGATGTTCGGTTATTGCAACACAGCGTGCATTTCGGAATCGCTTTAATTTAGCCCCGTTGGCTCCCGTCCCAGACCGCAAATCAATTGTTACATGGGTCACTACATTCAACTACATTCAGACAAACTGCAAGTGCGACAAAAGGAAGAACTGGAGTCCCTCGGCCCGTTAGATCATCTGAGAACATTGAAGCAGTGAGAGCGTCAATGTTGCGATCGCCACGGTGTTCTGCGCGCAAACACGCATCTGCCCTTGGACTATCCGATCGTTCTGTGAGAAGAATTCTTCGTGATGCTCTTCATTTTCATCCCTATAAAATGGCGATAGTGCAGGAACTTTCAGAACGTGACTTCAATTCTCGGATGAACGCGTGTGAGCTTCTTCTTGATGTCGTTCCCGAGGGTGCTTTGTTTTTTTTAGCGATGAAGCCCATTTTCATTTGTGTAGGTCTGTTAACAAACAAAATATGCGCTACTGGACTGACACCAACCTTCGAGAATTGCATCAAAAGCCTTTTCATTCACCCAAAGTCACAGTGTGGTGTGCAATTTCCTCAGCTGGAATTATTGGTCCCTGGTTTTTTGAGGAAAATGAGGTTACAGTGACAGTGAATTCGGACCGGTATGTAAACATGCTACAGAATTTTTTTTCCCACGGCTAGAAAATTTGGATCTGGGGGACACTTCCAACAAGACGGTGCAACAGCACACACTTCAAGAGCATCGATGGCTGTTTTGAGGGAACACTTTCCAGAGCGCCTTATCTCAATTAGAGGCGCTTTGGAATGGCCGGCACGCTCTCCCGATCTGTCCCCTTGTGATTTTTTTCTATGGGGTTTTTTGAAATCCCGTGTTTATGTGAACCGTCCAAGAACCCTAAGAGATTTGAAGACCAACATCCAAGAAGAAATTGCCAACATAACACCTGCTATGCTAACAAGAGTCAAACGCCAGAAATCGGTTTACGCAATGTCTGGAGAATGGGGGACGTCACCTAACAGATTTGATCTTCAAAATAATGTAAATAAAAACTTTATAAATGTACCTACATTATAAAAAATAAATAAATATTTTCCGATGCAGACAATAGTTTTTATTGAGTTTTGAAAAAAGGAAGTTATGCTGCCGCACCCTGTATTTTCCGGTGCTAGTGTTCTTCCCAATGTCTCTTCTAGACTCTTCCTTTCCTCAGCAAATCTAGGACAATGGAAGAAATCATGCTCCGGGTCCTCCGAAATACCGTCGTAGCTGGGACAGTTGGGTGAGCTGTCCAGTTTAAACCTCTAGAGAATTTACGGTAACCGCCATGTCCCGTGAGAAACTGCGTGAGTTCATAGTTTATCTCACCATACGTTATCTGCGTCCACACCTTGATCCTGGGAATCAATCGATCCTTTTTTTCTTGTTCCCACTGTTGCTGCCACATGCTTAAGGATTCCTCCTTTTCGGCATTTTTCATTTGCGGATCAGAGGAAGAATTGGGTCCATCATAGATGCGTGCCATCTCATCGGCCAAAATGTCGACCGGCATCATTTCGGCTACTGCATAGGCCGCTTCGTCCGAGATGTTTCTATAACCACAGCACACTCTTAGGGCGGTCTTTCTATACACCGCGTTCATCTTTTGAGCATTGGATGAGGTATGCAATGCAGTTGATCAAGTTGGCTCTGCGTAAAGCATCATAGAACTTACCACTCTAGCTGTAAGCACTCTACGAGTCCATCGCGGGCCTCCAATATTTAGCTATAACTTTGTTAGTAACCGTACGCTTTTGATCAAAATTGGGGATAACATGCTCTATACTATTTATATTGTTACAAATAACCCCGGGAAAAACATAAGGAGGGCGTTTAGTCAATTCCCCTAAAAATATAATGATATGCTATTATTGAGCAGATATCGATATGGAGAGTATTTTGAGGTAAACACTGAACACTGTACAGACGCAGCTTCATGATTTATTTCAGATTTTTCGGTTGTGTAGTTTCTGAGAATGGGTCACACCCCCCTTTTGCATGTATGAGGACCCCACCTTAATCTCAGCGTAGAAAAATGTAACTCAATGCATGTCTGGGCGTTCAAACTTTCCACCTTTTCACCGAATTTCGTGTCAACCGGTATAGCCATTTCTGAGAAAAGTGCGTGTGACAGGCAGACACGCGGATGGGATCATTCCTGAGGCATGGAAAAAACAAAGGTTAGTGTTGTTGTCTAAACCTAGTAAACCTCCTGGTGAACCATCTTACTACACGCCTATGTGTTTATTCGACACTATAAGGAAAATGTTGGAGAGAATAATCTACAACAAATTGCTCCCGGCTGTAGAAAGTCTGGGAGGCTTGTCAGGCCGAAAATTCGGCTTCCGTACGGCCGAACTTAAAGAAGCGGGGCTTTCTTCTGTGGATTAAAGCAAGCTGGTGGCCCTAGTAGGGCCCACATTGGATGCGGCAGATTGTTTGGTTAACGACAATGGGCGAAAAAGCGTAAAGCCGACATATCTATAGTGGGGAATTTTTGTATTACTCCACACTAGGGCCTTCTCCCACAGTTTTCGTCTGAATTAGGACCGGTAAGTTAAGTCAAATGAAGCCCGCTCCGCCCATTGAAATGCTAAGAACGTGCGAGAGAGACTACTTCGATGGTGTGGACACTTAATTCGCGATGACCAAGATCAGTCTGCCGCCTGACCAAACAATGCCTTCGAACAAACCGCCTTCGAGCAAAGCGTCCTCATGCAAATCCAAGCCCTCAGGTTGTACCAAGATCCAGGCGCAAAAATCGCTCGGGGCATCTGCGCAAACCGAAGCGATCCCCTGACAACATAAACTCATCAGCCCAAAAAACAACAAGGAAGGCATTATCAGCCAAGGCTGTCGAAGCCAATGGCGGAATCTTGTAGGACGACACTAATCCATCAGGTTAAAATAAGGAGCGGTGCCAACAGGTCAGGGTGAAACTCCTCCTAGTTGTAAGAACTTCCTCAATCCAAGGTATTAAGTTTTGATATGAGTCGGTAGATGTATGCTGTAAAATGTAGTACTGCTTCTCTTTCAACGAATTGTGTGGAATGCGTAACTAACCAACCCTGAAAAGGATTTCTAAGTTAGAATCGTTCAATAGGTGCTTCCTTTGAATTTCAGATGAAGAGAGGAATGCCGTTAAAGCTCTGGATGTTGCTAGGTAGCAGAGCAAAAGAAGGAGTTGATAGGCCGAGAACTTTCCTTAGACCCCGTGTATTGTGTTAACATCCGCTTCGGTTAGCATTCCGGTTCTTATACAGGCTTGAGATCATCGAGTTACAAAAATTGACCCTTAAGGCCAGTGTAGAGGTCACACAGGCCACGGCATATTCATCTAAAGCATAGACGACGTGCAATAATTTTCAAATTAATTTGCAGTATCTCACCTGCACCTCATGCAGGAGTGATGGGTTGTTAAAGAGAAAATTAGGGAGTTAAACGTTCGAATAAGTTCAAAGGCTCCTTTGCTTATTACTGGAGCTAACTGCGGTACTTTACTTATGGGAAAACATGAAAATCTTAGCAAGACGTTAATAGTACACTGTTTCTCAAACTACCGCATAAAAAAAGTGGGGCGGGGGTGGTCTTAGCTATATGTAGTCAATGTCAGGAAGTGAAGAAAATGACGCTGTGTTTTATAGGCAGCTGTCTGGTCCACCTGAGGCCCGAAAAGAAGATACCTTAGAAAGGTTTTCTTCAAAGAAGAATCCACGCGCCCTGTGCCTCTGGAGGGCCTTAAGTAGGGGATTTAGGAAACAGTAAATAGAATGGGTCTAACGAAAGGCTTGAGTACTTGGAGTTGCAGCTCGTCCCACTAAAGTAAACTTAAAAAAATTATAATAATAATCGTTGCGAACCCTTTGAGTTTAAACCTAGACCTTGGGTCATAATAACCGCACTTTTGGGGATATTTCCGAAAGAGACTGATGCACATAGTCGCGTCAAGTGTGAAATCGCGCATGTGCGCAATGAGGCTTTTGCCCCGTACAGAACAAATTATTATATTCCAATATTTGTAGATGAAGTATGATAATAAATGGCGACTGAACCTCTACACAAATCATTTTCCTCTTGTAAATATAAGCCACCGATCGCAACGAGCTGACCCCGCTTGTGAGCGGGACAAAGGCTGAAGAAAAAGAAGAAGATATATCAGGTAACGTCGATAATTCTCAGTGAAAACATGGTTGTCTTTTTTGTGTATAATGAGGACCTTATTCCACAGCCTAGGAAAATAAGGATCTTTAAGGCTCTTATTAAGTTTAACATTCGGGCCAAGATTACCAAGTAAGCCCTCATGTGAGGAAGGCATTCGGAGGAGTTATGCAGCAGATGTGGGGTAGGGTGTACTCAGACAGGGGTAACAAGAGGAAGGAGATAAATTATACGCCGAAGAAAAATATTTCTCGGGTAAATCACACAATAATTGAGGCGGGTCAGCTGAAGAGCCTACGATCATGTCGAAATTGTGAAGAGGGGGTGTGGGTAAGGCTGCGGGTGTTAAGGATGTGAGACCATAAGGGCTTGAAGTTTCTGCATATGAATTGACGAAGTGCCCACGACGCTGGGCAGAAAATCCCCTCCTTAAGCATCAGTGAAGAGGTCAGAACAGTGAAATGAACGCTGTGTCTGAAGGATCTACGTTTTCCTCTTACTGTGAGTTTCAGGATCTCAAAGGTAAACTAAGATGAGTTGGTGGGCAAATACTCGGGTAAGAAAAAGGAGTAATAAGGAATCAGATTCAATACCATGTCAAAGGTGTCGAGGGTTCGTTAAGGGAGTGAGTATCAAATCGCAGATGATAGTTGACAGAGACCCGTGCGATCCATATAGCATTGTATACATCATTGAGCAAATGGTTTGGCTATGTCATCTGGGTTGACTACAGCTCCCTAAGTAAGGTTAGTCTGAACATTCGCGTCGAGAAATGACCCATAGCCAGACAGAAATAGAAATGGTTTGATACGGTAGACAAGATTTTAAAAACCTCATGACTCTAATGGGCATGATCCACACAAGCTGACACCCCTACTGGACAAGACAAAAAGAGAGAGGAGTTTTGACTAGCATTTTTTGTTGAACTAAGGAATGCTTGGTAATTTAAGAAAGATATTGACAAAAGGTTTTCCTTTTCTTCTTTACTATTTGGTGATATTTTAGTTACAATCCCATTGTTTTGTTGTCTTTAGAAATGTCTCTTAGACCCAAGGGTGATTCTAGAACCGCCTGCTGTAATTGCCAACTTTGAAACTCTGTGCACTAAACAGTTGAATTTGTTTACACTATAGGTTAAATAGTTCACATTTTAAGGAGTGACGAAAATTGCATTTCGGTCTACACTCTCGGAATGCACTCTCCCAAGATGGCCGACGAGTGGGTCGCCCCAAGGGCACTCGGCGCAGAACAGTAGAGGAGGGGCGTGAGCATCTCGGGAAGTTGTGGGGGGAACTGAAGCGCATTTCAGGTAACCGCAAGCGATAGCGCGTAAGTGTCGTTGACGCGCTATATCCTAACAAGGGGTGAATGTCAAACATATATATATATATATAGGTTGGTCTCCGAAAAGTTAACTTTGGCTCAACGTAGGGGATTGACTTCATCCGGAAGAAGATACCAGAATTGCGGCCAACGTACTGTCCTCTCAATATATTGGATATAATGGGGAAACTACTCGAGACGCTCGTGAAGTTAAGTTTGACTTCAGGAAAATTGTCGCGAAAACAGCATAGTTTTAGAGCGCAGCGCTTTAGGATTGATGCGACTGAGGATGTAGTCCAAGCGGTCATAAAGGTCATACAGCTACTGTGCATTTTTGTAGGGTACACCGACGTGCTGGAAGTGTTGTTCCGGGTTACGTCTTGCAGTATTGGGGGGATGGGTTCGTTGACCTGATTTGGACCACTGCTGACAAAGATGGCAAATCTGCAACTAACCGGCTGATGGCCAACATCAGAGCCCCATATTCAGTAGGGGTGGTCTGTTCATGAATCTGGTTCAGTCGTCCTTCTCTATAGTTCTTAAATGTTGGCTAGTAACTTCGGTAAGAAGATGCACCATAAACGTAGGCTCAACGGTGGAGAGCTTCGCGAGGAATGATTGACAGCCAGATAGTCCCAGAACCAGCGGTACCGGTGACAGGAAAAGTTACTCCAGTAGCAGTAACAGTCGCTTGTGAAGGAAGGGCCTCCACTTTCAGTGCGTGGCGGCAGTTTTCGGAGAGCGAACCGAGATGTAGATGAACTACATAATTTATCAAAGACAATTGATCATGGCGCAGTCAAGGGAACGGTGAGGTTCACTATGGGCTAATTATGCTACTTAGCGGTCAGGTCATCTTCTGCATAAAGTCGGCAGATTGACGAAAAATCGGCGGTGGCAGGTTTTTTGACCTCTGAAATGCGTGACAAAGCGTCTGCAACTATATTGACGTTGCCCGATACATACTGCATTTTCTAAGTAAACAGGCTTATGAATTTCAGGTACCGAAGTTGTTGAGGAAAAGCTTTGTCGGGTTTTGAAGAGTACGAAGGGTGTGCATATTGCCGTTTTCGGAATGTCTTTTGAAGCTACCGGGATTTTATTTGGCTAAGTCCAAGTTCGTGAGGACACGGCAGTTAGTGAGGTTGTGCGCAAAGACGTGGATGAGTGGTATGGGATAGCAGTCTGGAATGATTTGAGCATTCAGATGTCTTTAATCGCCATATGGTCTCCATTCCCCGTTGGGCAGTGGGATCATGTGTAGTGGAGAAGACCAGTAGGTATTAGTTGGTCTACGTATACTCTGCATTCGAAGTATGTTAAGTTCTTCCTTAGCAACAACGAGCGTTTGGGGTGGTAATGAAAGATATGGGAGCCAGTAGTGCGGACGTGATGCTGTACATGATGCTTAGCTGGCAGGGAGAGACTAATTTCGGTTGTCACATTGCTGTATTTTTCCTTTTAATTGTACTTCTTCAAAAATGATAGAAAGACTGACAATAGAACAAGTTGCAAGTTTTCTTGAAGGTTACGGGGTGAACGTGCACGGGCTGGTACACTTCTTTGCCTTGTCGACAAAGATACGATGATACCAGCAAATTGCAGGATTCGTTGAGGTCTCCGACGCGCGAATTCGGGACCTACCTCCCAAACGCAAAGCTCTCACTGTTGCTGTTAGCCTAGAGACGATAGCCGCGAGAGTGGCACCGTCTGCTGAAAGTTGGTAATTTGGCCCGTGGCCTCCCGCGATACTTCACTGACCACGGGACGCGCATGCGCCTCGTGGATTTTGCCAGCGGTGTTCGCTAACACCTCCAAAGATCCGGAGTCCGCACAGACCAAGATGGCTTGGATGCTCTTCGGAAGCCGCTGTAATTACAGTACGAGCACGTCGGCGATGAACCCAATTAACTCCTCCTCTCCGCGTGATTAAATCCCGTGGCGTCAATAGTGATGTCCGCAAGCGCAAACTGCGTTTCCAATTGGCAGCCAAAAGGGCCTCCGGGTTACGTAGTCAAAACGGTGGCACCCGTACCGCCACTGTGGCCACGGAGGATGCGGAGGTACCGGAGCCGCCTGCAATGCTGTTGTTGTATGACATTACGAATCTAAGCTACATTTACGAGCGAAGAATCCTCCGAGCCCAACAACGAGCGGAAAACGGGAAAATTTATCTGCACCACAACCGAAGCGGAACCACTTTTTTCGTTTCTATAAAAAAAACTCAAAGAAGACGTTCTAGTCATTATAAATCCTATTTAATGTCGTTGTACATACCACTTGAACGTCCAAAAATCTACCTACACGAAACCTTAAAAAGAACAAGGGATTCGAGTAACTTGACTGTTTTGTTAATCAATCGGTCAAATCTTTTTTAAGATGTGATCTCAGATGTGCCATTGGAAGTTGGTTTTCCTCAATTGGTTATACATAGGAAGAAGGATCAAATTGTGGATGTTTTTTGGTGTGCAGCCGAGTTAACTATTATCATTGTTGTGTGTGGCTAATTATTCTGCTTTCCTCTATTGTGTACTCCTATAGCGCGTCAAGGCGGATTAAGGTGTACCTCTGAACTGGGCAGAATAAGATCATTCTATTGTATGGGCCAAACCGAATTGTTGCATTTCTTGGCTACTGGGGAATTGGTCGCCATATGTCCCAGAGGTTCGAAAATTTGAAAGGGAACCATGTTTTTTGGTAATTTTACATACATTAGGGTTTCAAGCCGACTTTCTCTGGTTCTACCAATTTTATCTTTAAGGAATTTTTTCCTGTCTTATGCAGATTTTCCCAGATGACGCAAATTCTGGTAACCTTTTATATGTCTAAATTCCTGACAGTTTAAGCATTGGATAGGTCCTCGACTGTAGTGAGGGTTTTCGACCGTTATGTATCTGTCTATGAATAGATTGGATTTTGAAGTCGAAGATGCTTGCTATTAGACCTTCCATACTTTGAAAGGGACACCCATTGATAAAAGGCACTCTCTGACAGAGGTCATAAGAATTCCAATTCTTCACTTCTAACTTTCCCGGCTATAATAAAGATCCAGGTTTTATACTCACGTCCTTTTCATCTTTACAAAAGTTGTCACGCTTGTCACATTAGCTCTTTAGCGATGCAGTAACCTTTCAGATTATAACTTGCATCCTTCAACACCCTCCCAGAAGAAATGCCAGCAAAAAGGCAAACTTCATTCCGTTTTATGCCAAAATAAATTTGCATAGCTAAGCCGTGCATATGCTCACAAAAGGACCATAATCCTTGTAGTACTTGAGATAAAATTCTCTACAATTTTGTATTAGTCTACCAGTGACTCCAGGGGGAAACTGTCCAAAAGGACCACACGTAAATGAGAATAATTCATCTAATGAGCTAACACCAGAAGTCCTCTCAACTAATAATATTTATTTATGTGCAACAACCAGCTAGGCTCCTAGATATAATGTGGGAAAGTTCCGTTTGACTTCTAGCTGGAAATAGTAAAAATCCTGCTTGAATTTAATCCGATTTTTGACCACTTTTTGCGGGAACCTACTTCACGGGGTTGTGTACACTGGAGGGAAACTTTATGCACTCGTAAAGTTTAAAGTGCAATTTTCTGTTCGCGTTTTGCAGCGGGAGTTTAATTAAACGTAAATATTGGACCATTTTTAATGAAACTGTTCAGGGGAAAGAAATTAGTTGGGGTCCATAAATGAATATTACCCGGACGACTTGGAACTGCTAAAAAGTTAAATCAAGCTCTGGAAACTATCAAAAGAAGTTCGTGGAATATGAAATGCATTTTATGAGTAATGAAATTACGAATTGGAGAGGGAAAATTACTTGCATGCCAGGACATAAGGTAGATGTTGACCAGACCGTTATCCAACGTAAATGGTCAAAACTAAGAGGGATTCATGCAGGATGCCTCTTATATACATAAGAATTAAGATCCATGCATATAAAGGGTACGAACTACTCATCCATATTAAAACAACTTTTTGCGCTCACAAAGATAATTTACGTAAAGAAAAATGATGAAATATACTTTCCGACTTAACATCAAATACGAAATTCAAATTAAACCAGCAGACATTGGACTCGTCCGTTCCGCAAAAACTTTTACCCAACAGATGCTAGAACGGGACGCAAAGTTCCGAATTTCTCCTTGTGCAACTTAGAATTATCATCCTGAAGTCCTCCAGCATAAGTCCTTTCCGACGAATTGCATATCTCAGCAATAATTCACGACATTGAGAGGGCTTTAAGTAGGATTAAAATACGTATAGCGTCATCATTTCATATCCGAAACCTCCCACCCCCATCCCTCCGGCTTCCACCCTGTCCTGGGAACTTTGCAATAGCATCTAATGAGCACTTCACAAGAGATGATGTATGGAAGCAGGCGTTGAGGAACTTTGATAAGGTTAGGTGGAAGATGCTTGAAGGACACCGAGATGACCACACACAAAATATGGATAGCACTCGCCAAATATGAATATATGAATAAGGTCCCTGTATGTGATGCACGTGTAAGTTAGCTGAATGCTTTAAGGTAGAGATAAGTCGGAAACAGGATCCCGGGACACATTCTGCAGCTAACACGAGGACCATGCTGGGGGGAGCTGTGGTTTTGTACTTTGCCTTGACTTAATATGGACAAGCTGTTTTAGAACTTAATTCTCTCAAATCCACTTCAGAACAATATAATTTGGATCGTGTAATTAAGATGCGAACAAGGACTTGGAAATTCGAGGAGGTCTGTGGGATAAGTATAACAAATCCTTCGGGTTGTTCAGCTCAAACACATGTTGGGTACTTTTTGTTCCGGTATGTATCTAAAGATTCCAGATTATGTGTATAACCTTTATTGAAGTCCATGAGTGGAGTTTTTGGTCAGTTGAGACAAAGGCAAAGGTATTTAACGTTGAGTGGATAATAATGAAAATATATTCGCATTATAATATTTAACATCATTTCGGCTCCTTTCTTAACCTATCCTAGAAGAGAGCTGTTCAAAATGGTGAAACGCATGAATAGCCAATTCTCGCGGTTATTATTCAGATTGGTTGACACCCATTGTAATCCTGAATATTTAAGGATGTTGAAGCCAAAGGGAAGGGTGAAAAACGTGTCAACCCATTCTTCTACAAGGAGACGGCAAACAAACTTTGCTGCCGTAGAAACAAGTGGATCTTCCAACATACTCACCTGTTGTATGCTTATGGAAGTCCTAGACCTCGCTTCTGCCTGGTGTTTAACGACCCATGTGATGGCGCCACTACAACAGTCAAATTAACCATAAAGAGATTCCTTGGTGCTGGCTTATTTTCCTTACGAGGTGGACGAAATTCCTATTGGAAGATTCATTAGCGCTAGCCAATATGCCAAGAGCAGAGGCACCATATTTGTTTGCTGAGTTCTAACATCAACACGAGAGGACCGAGACTACCAGAACATCTGGTAGCAACCGAACTGAACATCCTGATAATGAATCCACTATCTTAAATGGGGTCAGGCAAGAAGTCATCGACATCACGGTGGAATCCCGTGACATAGCTCTCACATCACAGGCGCATTGATTCCGATATGGCTATGGATGCACTTCAAACCGCTCCGTTTCGAAAGGTAGGGATGACAAATTAGGCGATGTGCAAAACAAAACTGAGCGCCTGAATCGCGATCCCTGGGAGGCACATCAAATCCATAGTTAAAATTTAGAAGCCAACTCAGAGAGAAGAACAGTCCCACTCAAAATGCCAAACAAAGAGAAAGCACCACGGTGGAACCCTGATTTGACAAGACAGAGGAGAACGACAAGGGTACTCCTAAACGGCACTCTGAAGTCTGATTCAGTTATTGAATGGAATCGATACAAAGAGACTCTAAAGAAGAGCATGAAGTCGGCTAAACTTTTGAGAAGAGACTAATTCGCTGGAGGCGATTCCGAAGTTGAAGTCACTCCTAGTGAGAGAACGTCGTCACCAATTGGGTAACCTACGTTTATAGAGGGGGAGGTACACGGAAAGCGATAAATAAATAGCAAACTATTTGCTCCAAGTACACTTCCAAGACAGCATCCAAAATCTCATTTCATAGATACAATAAATCAGTTCATATAGGATGCATACACTCCTGGGTAGCCACTTATCTGCCCAGTAGACACATGTATCCTTGGAAGCAGCAACAGCCCTATTCACGATGACTTGTGACGCGGCAAGACCGTATGGAATCGGTCTGCTGTTAATCAGTTGGATCCTTCACTTACTCGAGTGAAGCAAGATCTGCATATTGGTCGTCAGGAGGCTCTGATGTGCACATATGGTTTCCAGATTTGTCCTTGATAAGATCTACCCCTTCGTAATCATCAAGAGAGAAGAATGGTCTATAAATGGCTCAATGACGTTCTCAGAAAACCCGATTGTGGAACTTGCCCGACTACTTCGTAAAATCTTATCTTTATTGGTAGCAGAAGAATTTTTACGACAAACGAAGGGGTTACACCACTCGAATCTATTCTGGCAACCGGGAAGCACCATCAGCACTAAGTAACAACAAACAGCAAGCCAGTTGGTACAGAGTTGCCACCAATTGTTGTTGAAACCTTGGCAACTGAACAAGACATTCCTGATATAGGCGCCAATTGAACATCGCTGGTAATGTTAAGGCTAACCGACTCGGTCGTCGATGATCTAAATCCACAATGGTGGGATCAGAGCCAGCATCTGACCATTTAAAATGAAGTCTGTTCTGAGGGATGCAATAGCAATACTTTATACCACTACTACATGAAAACAAGTCGGGAAACCGGACGCTGGGCGCTTCAAGTATGAAAGGTTTTGTGTATTTCTTTTATAAAGACATTTGAGTATGAATTTGTCCCATTAGTAGGTAACACGTAATATATGAATATATTATGAGAGAATATCCACCTTCGGGTGATATTGACATTCAAAATCTTGAATTTCTAAAGTGACAACTTTGACCTATTATAACTTTGTTAGTAATAGTGCGATATAGCCTACATTGCTACGAAATTTCGTGATTCTAGGATGAACTTAAGGGGGGTTCTGCAATCAATTGCTCAAAATTACAGTGATACACTATTATTAACTTTATTTGAAGGAATATCGGTATGGAAGTTATTTCGCCGTTATTAGCCACCATATAGTGGCAGCCTCTAGATTTGTTTCAGATTTTTCGGTCGGGTAGTTTCTAAGAATGGGTCCGTTAAAGAAATGATCACTTTCAACTACCCGCACTCCCCACCTTTCCCATAAATGTCAAAACTAGGACCGTCTTCGAAAAGTACTAACCGAGACCTTTAATTTGATACCCCACTTGACTATATTTTATGAAAGAAAATTAACACCCCTCCCTTTTGTATGTAAATTCGACGCAAAAGGATGTAACTCACTATATGCGAGAGCGTTCACAGTTCCCACCTTCCTACCAAATTTGCTATAACCGTTTTCGAGAAAAATGCTTGTGACGGACGGACAGACAGTAAGCCGATTTTAATTTTGTGTTTAGACAAAATCTTAAAAAGGGGAAGAGCCTACAGCCCGTAAACCCGAGGAATGGACAAAGGTGGGCGGCAAAAAGCGGCAGACGGCGAATAGGAAGATCCGGCCGGAAAAAATCATTATTTCCAAGTAAGGAGATACTCCTACGCCGACATCCTTCGGAAACTCAAAGCCGGTCCGGAATTGACAGACCCGGGAGGCAGTGTCAGTTGTATCAGGTGTACGCAAAAGGGGGATCTGATGCTAGAGCTAAAACAATCTAGCGAGAAGACAGTGGATAGTTTTCGAGTCCGGGTGAAAAAGGTGCGAAGTGAGCAAGCGGACGGGGAAACTCGAAAGCAGCAGATAATAATCGAGTGCAAAGACCTAGACGAGGTCACATCACGAAAGAATATATGTGCTGAGCTAAGGGAACAATTCAAACTTATCGGAATAGAAGAAAGTGCCATCAAAAGGATAAAGAAGGCATATGGAGGTATACAGACCGCTATTATTAGCTTGCCGGTGGAATCAGGGATTACACTGATTACTGCAGCTAAGATAAGGATAGTTAAGGTCGTCTGCCGACTTAGTAAGCAAGTATCTTTTAAGAGATGCTTCAGATGCCTCGATTTTAGTCACTTTACAGCAGCATGGACTAGTGCGCATGATAGGTCGAGAATGTGCAGGAAGTGCGGAGAAGAGGACCACCTTATCAAAGACTGCCCGGAGGATCCATGATGCATGTTTTTCAAAGGGAAAAAGGGAGTGGACAACCGGCACATTGCAGGTGGTGGCAGGTGCCCGGCATATAGGAGGAAGCTGAATCATAGGGTCAAATGAGGTTCATACAAATGAACCTCAACCATTGCAAGGCAGCTCAAGATTTTCTCTCGCAAACCAATCGAGAGTAGAATGTGGACGTGGCGGTAATATGTGAACTGTACCGAAATTACGTTGGTGTACCGTGGGTGAAAGACTCATCGGAATTCGAATCCCGGCGACATGGGCGGGGGAGCAAGCCATCCAAGACATAATGGTATTCCCAGGAGCCAGCTTTGTACGGGCAAAAGTCAACGGCTTCAATATCTACAGCTGTTATGCTCCTCCTAGTGCAACATTAGCGCAATATGAGGAGATGCTAGACGCTAGGGACTGCAGCCCCAAAATCATCGCCGGTGATTTCAACGTGTGGACCTTAGACTGGGAAAGTCGAGTAACAAACACTAGGGGCCAAATCTTGCTTGAAACCTTCGTGTAGCTGGACATCGTACTACCCAACGTTAGATTCGTGCCTACCTCAGTACCTTGTTAGCAAGAGGGATCGTCTGGCGGGTGAGTGAACACTACACCAATTGTGACCACTTGGCCATCGTTCTCGATATCAGGAACGGAGGGGGCGACAGTCGAGTGAGCAACAGAAGTGGAAACTCGAAAACTCGGAAGAAACATTACTGGCGGCTTTAGAAGGAGGTTACGACCCGAAGGAAACGGCGTCAGAAAGAGCGAGCCAGTTATGTTAACGGGTAATTGTGGCATGCGACTCTACAATGACGCGACGGAAGTTTCATCACAGTAGAAAATCAAACTACTGGTGGAACTAGGAATTCGCACTATTGAGAGCATCGTGCCAGCGAGCAAGGAGGCTTCACCAAAGGACCAACGGGAAGTTAGAACATACTACGATCTTCGAAGTAGCCTTAAGAAGGCTATATAGAAAAGTATGCTACAAGCAGTTGTGGCTTGAAGCAAATAGGAATCCGTTGGGCGCTGCTTACAAGGTTGTAATGAACAAGATTCGTGGAAAAAAAGCACCCCAAGTAACGTGCCCGCGACCCTTGTTCAAAATAATCGCAATCCGTTTCCCACAACAAGAAGAAAGCGGACCCCATCCAATGGTTCAACAGCACGTCTTCACAAACCCTGGGGTAATCGAAGAGGAACTGCGGGAGATCTGTGGACGAATTGGAGATAATAAGTGTTTCCCGCGCCGTGGAAAAGGCAGAAGTTGGTTCTGCTACCGAAGCTCCAAAAACTACCTGGCGAACCCTCTTCATATCGCCCTATCTATCTTTTAGACAATACGGGGAAGATGTTGGAGAGGGTGGCTCCTTCCATTCGCCGAGCTAGCGGGTGCTCTTTCAGAGCGGCCGCACGGGTTTCGCAAAGCGCGATCCACAGTCGATTGCAATGGTCATAGACATCACCCGGGAGGCATTGGCCGCTGGTACGTGCTGCGCGGTGGTAACGCTGGATGTCAGGAATGCCTTTAATTCGGCCTGGAATTGGATTAAGAGCACCCTTGCTAAACTGGGTATCCCTGGTTACTTAGCTCTGATAATCGAGAGTTACCTTTCCGAGAGACCTCTTTGGTACGAGGCAGACAACGGGTCGAAGAAATTATTGTAACAGTAAGTGTTCCCCAAGGTTCTGTACTGGGGCCACTGTTATGGAACATAATGTACGACGGAGCGCTCGACTTTCGCGTGCCAAAGGAGGCAACATTGATTGGTTTTGCAGACGAGGTGGCAGTGGTAGTAGTTACGAAACGCCACCAAGACGTTGAACTGTATGCAAGTAAAACCATCTATGCTATCAAAGCATGGTTCAAAATGGTGAAATTGGACCCGGCGGAAGATAAGACGGAGGCGATCCGTATTACCAATTGCAAAAAAAACAACACTGTCAAAATCCTAGTTGGTAATCACGAGGTCGTTTCAAAATCGATCATTAGATACCTGGGGGTAATGATCGATGCCAAGTTGAGCTTGAAGAGGCACCTGGACTATGCGCGCGAAAAGGCAGCAAAGGCTAGTTCATCTCTAGCAAGGATGATGTCAAATATTGGAGAGCCAAAATCTAGTCGCCGGCTGCTTATCGCAGGGGTGGTGAAATCTATTCTTCTACACGCGGCTCCTGTCAGGGCGTGCGCACTGGATAACACAGTGAACCAGGGGAGCGTAAGTTCGACGTACCGGCCGATCGTGCTGAGGGTGTGCAATGCATATAGAATGGTATCAGGTGAGGCAGTGTGTGTCATCGCGGGAATGATTCTCTTGGATCTTCTAGCGAATTAGGCACACTGTCTCTACTGGAGAAGGAGGGTCAATCCGACCGAAGCGACTTCGGGCTTCCTAAAAGCCACTACGAAGAAACTGTACAACGATGGGATAATTCCAAAAAGGATCGCTGGACCCATACACTGATCAGGTGTATTGAGAGATGGATCGAGCGCAAACATGGAGAGTTAAACTACCACCTAACGCAATTCCTTGCGGGGCACGGATACAGGAAATACTTGCATCGCTTCGGATTGGATGAGTCTTCAGACTGTCCATAATGCGTCGCTATACCCGAGGACCCGGAGCATGTTATGTTCCACTGTCCGAGAGTCGCGAATGGAAGAAGGAGGTTAAACGATGCCCTCAACGCAGTTATCGGAACCCATAATTTCGTGGAGGAGATGCTGAGGTCCGCAGTAAACTGAAGTGCGATAAACGGAACAGTAACTGCGATACAGGAGAAGCTGAAGGAGCTGTTTGGTAGAAAATATAAAGTTACCCTGAAACGTAGGGAGAACTAGGAAGTCCCAGAGGAATGCGTTGCGGGATATACAGAAGTCTTCTACACCAATGGCTCAAAAATAGAACGAAGCTCTGGAGCCGGAGTCTACCTCTCAAATTAAAACGAGAAGTGGGCTTTTCCTTTGGAACAATATGCAATGGTTTTTCAAGCCGAAGTATATGCGATCCTAAGAGCGGCAAACTGATCGATTGACGAGCGGTTGAAGGGCAGGCGCATCGCAATCTGCAGTGATAGCCATACTGCATTACGGACGTTGAGTAGTCCTTTGATCACCTCGAAAATCGTTCAGGAATACAGAAACCGTTTGAACTCTCAACAGTCAATTCGGTGGAACTACTCTGGATACCTGGTCACTGTGGTGTAGAAGGAAATGGAATCTCAGATGCTTTATCAAAAGAGGGTTCAATTTCACCCATGCCAGGACCGGAACCAGCAATTGGAGTATTAGTAGCATTGGCTAAGGCTGTCTTCAAAAAACTGGGAAGAACCTTGTGAAAATGGCAGGTGGCTGAGCCTAAATGCAGTTAGACACTAAATCCGGCGATACATTAAGGAACCCGGGGTATTCCGTGAGGGAAGTTGAGTATAATGGACCACTACGGCCTGAGTACTCAGAGGAAAACTGGCCTGGCCAGGAGAAACAGCGATGGCTTGATACGTGACATTCTAATTTGAGAGTCTCCGGATTCCATTCGGACTAAATTGATGACCAAGAGAAGGGTTCGATTTAGACTAGCCGACCCCGCTGTCGAATGGGACTAAAACTAATGTAAAAATAGTTGTTTTTAAGGGAGCTAAAGAGGAATTTGCATATGAACCAAGCGTCTGATATGTATTAAAACTGACGACTACATTGTTGCACTGTCACATGCAAGCGAAAACCAATTACGAACTTATCTCCTCGGTGTTCCAGACGTCACCTCCCCAAAACCTTTTAAATTTCGTTTGCATACTGTCCTCTCAAGTGCAGAACAAATCTTCTCCAACGAAGAAAGCCATCCTTTAATATGAAGCTTTCACGCCATTAAATTCAATTATAAAGTCATGACCAAGGAGCCCATCTGGTACACACGTCTTCAACCGTAACGTACTGCATTCAATTACTTACCACATATTCATTGTACTCCCTTCCATGAGGATCCTTCGATGATAAATTCAATATTTCATAGGACGAATCATTCATCTCAATTAATTGAGCTGCCAAAGCGATTTTGAGTTGTTCGATGAAAAGTAAAGACTTTCGGCACGCCAGCAAGAAGTCACGAAAAAATGCCTGATTGCCGGGAAATTGATAGTCCGTGCTGAAATGGCTGGGCGTGACGAGGCGTTGTCGCAGTTTCGTCAATTTATTTAAATCGACATTCGGCAGCGATATCTCCAGTTCCGTGGGCGAATGCTAAATAAAGATAGTACGAGAGGAGCGATTTAGATAAGGTCTTCATGGCTGTTAATTGAGTCGATTCAATAATCTTGTTCGAGTCAAATGAAAGGACAAAGTTAGGAAAGAGGTTCCCCAACTCCTGAGTGGAAGAGGAAGGACGAAATCATACTCACCGGAAAGTTTGATGAAATAATAAGCTGCGAAATGAATAGCTTCGCCAAATGTGCCATATTTATCGGGTTATCCTGAATCATCAACAATGCATGAACCTTGGGGCCCAACATCACGGAGAACTTCCATGTGGGATCCAAATGTTTGCATTCCCAAGTTCTGAAAATGATTAATGACACCATGATAAGATTATCGCATTTTTCACCAGCTCCTGGTGGCTTTATTCCATCAAAATATTGTTTGCTGGAAGAGTTGTAAGGCTAGAAAAAAAGGACGAATAAACGTCCAGTGATCAACATTAAAAGTAAGACTAATGCCTAAACTTTCGCATGTAACGACGTAGAGAATGTTGGGATAGGTTGGGTGGAAAAGGAGCGAACATGAAAAACGTTACAGCCTAAAAGCCATGAGGGAAGTGGAGGCATGACAGACTGGCTAAATCAATGGACTTCGCAATGAGGCTAAGTTAATGAAGACCGATGATTGGAACCTTTTCGCCATTGCCATTAATCATGCATAGCGCACTGACCGAAAATCCACTAAGGATACACGTTTCTATGTGTTTGTTTGAAGAGAGCTTTCCCGTTCGGCACGGTTGTGGGAGGTTGTGCGGTGAATGACAATATTTGTGGCTGGAATTTAATGAACGGCCTTCAACCGCTGCCTGATGGAAGCAAGTCCGATTAATGCCTTCCAATTATTACTCAATAGTTTGCATAGCAACATAACACTCCATGAAAATGTCTTACTTTAATATTCCATAGAACATATCCCGTTGCTGCTTGAATGCTGTGAATTCCTTCTCGGATGGAAAATTGTTCTTGGTATCATTATCCTGTTGGTAGAAAACGTTGTTGAAATCTTGTCTTATCCGAAACGATACTTCATGGCTGGATTTTATCGTTTCCAAACGAATTTTGTATGCACACACAGCCTCCAAATTATCTCTTAATTCCTTGGCATAGAGTTCAAGGCGTTCATTGTCCAGAATCACCTTTAATGTGGTCACATCTAACAACATTAAATTAGATCCTTGATGGCGCAGGACACCCAATGCATAATATATGCAATTATTCACGTTCCTCAGCAGAGAATATATATTACTTCCTAAATCACTGCTACTTTGATTAATTAATACAGGATCTATTTGCGCTTCTAAATCCAAAGAGCCAGAGGGTGCAATAGAAGGATATTCGCAGTGGGGGTCGCTTTCTGCATTCACCAAGTTTATCAGGAATGAAAATTCCGTAAGAATGTTATTTGTGAGATTCGCATCTATAAGTGTTGAGTGAATTAGAATGAAACGGTCTAACAAGGACTTGTGCTTCAAGTCACTAAGATTGATCCTGGCCTTAGTCACTTTCCGTTTTGGAGTCACCGTCTCTTGGAGGATCTTATGTAATGTTTGCGGCAAAGGTAACGGCTCATTGGTAAACTCTTTTGCTATAACATTCATTTGCGACTTGAGGACTTGTCGCTCCTCCATGATGCCCTTGTGATTATCTACAGGAATTTCTTCTTTAGCTATTTCAAGGATATTATTCTCACTGCGAAAAGCAGGACTAGTAAAACTATTGGTTGACGTGCTAACAAGAGTGGGAACAACTCGACGTTTGGGTTTCTGTGAACTTCCTCCTTTCCCACCAGGTTCCGATGAACTCCGATTTTCTGAGCTCGGATGATCCTTATTCGATCGTCGCTTCTGTCGTGTTGGAGTGACCATGAAGTCGCCAAGACATAGTGCCGTTCCTGAATTCTTTTTGGTTGCAGATCTGTCGAATGGTCTGCTCTTGTTAGCGCTCCCGAAACTCGAATTACTTCCATTGCTTGTATCAAATCCGCTTTTATTAGGTCTACGGATTGGGGTGGAGGTATCACTTTTTTGGAGTCGACTATCAGCTGCCCCGCTGAGCGATGCTTCGAATAGGGAGCTGTTGAATTCATTACTTATTTCATGCACTGAATCGAACGCTCTGCTTAGGCTTTTTCGTAAGTTACTGGTGTCCTTTTTGAAGCCGGTTTGTACTGGAGTTGATCGCAACAGGAATGAGTCGTCGAAGAAGCAGTTTTCTGATAAGCTGTCATCATGCTTACTGGTATGATCTGAAATAAGGAAAAATGGAACTTTTTTAAGTATCCCAGGAATGGAAAGCGATAATAATTTAATTCATGATCTGCTGGCGAAAATGGGCATCTACTTTAACTCTAACTTCTTCTTCAGAGTATTGAATTAGATAAAGTTTCGGAAAATGATCAATAGGGCAAAGAGAAAGTGCGTTATACCTCAAGGCGGTCAGAAGATATGGTATGTGACAATTCTTCCACGAGCTGCTGGTTTTTCGCTCTACAATAAGTGACTAATGCGGTCTCTGTCTTATCCCTCTATAAAACGATTTAAATGCCTATTTTACTCGCTCCAGTGATACTAATTTGCATGCCAGATTGCAGTCTCTCGGTTGAGGACTGTATGTACCTGTTGGTCCCGAGATTAGATTTTGGATAGTACCTGGGAATTGCACTTCAAGCAAATGGTTTGCCGTTTCTTCATCGCTTTTCGTGTACTTCCCATTCTGCAAACCTAAATAATCCAGTTTATGGCTACGTTCTTTAAACAGAATCCGCTTGCCTCAAGAGAGTTAGTCTCTTCGCAAAAACGTCTCCATGATGATCGTTTAGCCGATCTTATGCTCATCTTTAGAGCCTCCTTTGCCTCTTTATAGCGATTAAAGTTAGGGCCTGAATCACAATGGATGACTACTGACGATTCCAGCCTTCCGATGGGAAAAAACCGAAGCAGTCATCCTGATTAGAAAGAGAATTCCAACTGTTGCGTCCCATAACGATCGGCGAGTTGATAATCGAGTCAAAACCAACGGTTAAGTACCTTGTGGACGAATCTCATTAAATAGCTGCAGCCATTGATATCCTTGCTAATCTGGGCGTTTGGGGAAGCATCGCAGAATCTTCTTTGCGAGGTTTGTTTCAGTGGGTTTTGTTTGCCCGAGCTTCTGCAGCGTCATTTCCCCAGGGTCCCTTGCAGGCACTGGTTACGCAGTTTAGTACGGAAAAGCTTCGCTGGCGGCCTCAATCTATATTTCTGGCTATATGAAGAACTCCCTCGGACTGGCCATCGTGACACCATTTTCGCACTCGATAGACCTTCCAGACAAATAGATATGGGCAAGGATTATGCAGCTGATGCAAATTTCCCACTGTTCAAGGAAAGGACAAGGGCACACAGATCGTCACATTGCAAACAGCAATGTAACTCGGAGATAAAATTGATTTAAATGAACCTCAATTATTGGCAGGCGACGCACGGCCAACTCTCGAAAACCATCCGCGAGAAAGAAATGGAGTCGCTATAATTGGTATGCTATATTGAGATGGCGATCTCATACAGTTTCATGGGGCATACGTCAGCGCCAATTCAGCCAGTAAAGTTGGTTGACAAGTCACTGAGAACTGTACTTATAGTGACCACCAAAGAATCTGCAGCGCAATCAATCTCCAAAACGAACTCTCTGTTAGGTAGTTTGGGCTGGGTGGACGAAAGCTTTTGCGGGGGGCACTTTTTCCACGGCGCTTAAGCCGGATATATCCCTGAATGATACGACCAAACAACAAGTCACCCAAATCATCCAGTGAGTGACGGAAACATGCAATGCTACTATGTCCACAAGGCAAACTGCTCTTCGGTAACTGCTGCAGGAAAAATAGAATAGCAATTTTGGGAGCCGCATATTCCCGGGCAAGGATGCTTACGAGAAAGCCCAATAGCGAGAGGAAACACACAGACAAGTGCAGGCTTAAAGGGGATTATTCGGAGGAGTCAACAACTGCTCTAAACAGTAGTGTGACCTTATAAATCCTTGGGGTGGGGCCTACAAGGTCACATGAAAGAGATTGTTGACACTCTGTTTCGGTTAAACAAGCATGTAACCGAGGAAGAGCTGCTAGAAATCAGGTAGGAGTGGCCACAATAAGGATCCAAGTTGGGATGGCATCCCTAACAGAACTTTGATGCTGGCAGTGAAGACTTGGACAGACATTTTGGTTAGGCACCTTCTAAGAGAAGGAATACTCTATGTTCAGAGGAAAAAGCAAAAATTGGTGTTGCTTCCCAAATCCAATAAGTCAACTGGAGAACCAGCATCATATCGCCTGATCTGCCCATTCGACACAAAGGAGAATATGATGGAGAGAGTTACCTACAACAGACTGCCAAACATCGTCGAAAGCATCAATGGCTTGTGGGAGTACCAGCATGGATTTCGATGCGTCCACTCTACGGTGGGTGTAGTAGGCATGACTGCTGTGTTGGTTAATTAAATCTGAATTAAAAGAGCTTTGGCTGACATAGATGTTTTTCGATATTTGGCACGACTAGTCGAGAATTACCTCTGGGAGAAGGCTCTCTTTTACGGGCCGAATAACAGCCCCAAAGAGTACGTCACGGCGGGGGCACCATAGGGCGCGTTCCAAGATCCAAGAAGTGGCTAAGGTGATCGGCTTTGCAGATGAGCGGCTGCGGTTTTTTTTTTGGCAAAGCACCCAAAGGATGTGGCGATCTACGCAACGGAAACATTGAGAGCAGTGAAGTCCCGGCTAGAAGGAGATCCGGTCTGAGTATGTTTCAGGTTAAAGTTGCATAATTCGGCATGTCCTCACATGACCTCCTCGTGGTGGCCGCTGGAAACCATCTTCGGACGAGCCAAGAGTGTGTAGGGCCGACCTGGAAAGTAGGCTCTTCCAACTGACGAGGATCTGCTTGTCTGCTGGTCATGTGTAAGGACATGCCAGTCATGTTATAGAAGCAGAAGGAAAGGGTTGTGCCGTGGCTTATTGAGATTTACCAGAGGTGCATCTCTTTAGGATACGTACCACAGTCCTGGAGACGCGCCCAAGTGGTTTTCATACCGAAAGCGGGCAGGCGCGGTCATGAGTCCGAGAAGGACTTTCGACCAATCAGCTTGATCTTTTTCGTGTTGAAGACCCTAGAGTGTGTCCTGGACATCCACTTAAGGACGATTATGGAGAGGGCCTTTCTCTAAGTCCCAACATGCCTACCTCAAAGAAAAATCCACCGAAATCGTCCTCCACGAGGTAATTGCCACGGTTGAGCGGTCAGTACAGTACAAACAATATACCCTAGCTGCCTTCTTGGATATAGAGGGAGCTTTCAACAACGTCAGTACCAACGCGATCAAGGAAGCCTTGACCGGTATTGGATTGGAGGGGTATCTTACGCATTGGATTATATCCATGCTAAGTATCAGGATAATCCAGTCGGATCTGGGAGGCAACCACTTGACCAGAGCTATGAACAGAGGCACGCCCCAGTGTGGCGCCATCTCTCCGGTCCTCTGGTTAATACTAATGGACGAAATCTTACGAACATTGGACAGCAGCGGGGTAACGGTGGTGGCGTATGCCGATGACTTGGTGATATTAGTGTCAGGGATGCTTCCGTCCATTATGAGCGACCTCATGGAAGGAACGTTGCGAAAGGTGTACCTGTGGGCCACAAAATGCGGACTCGGCATAAACCCAACCGAAACGGAAATGATGCTATTCACCACCAAGACAAGGATATCTGAATTCTACGGCTGAATGAACAAAGATTGGTTCTTTCCTCTAATGTAAAGTATCTGGGTGTAATCCTGGATCCAAAGTTAAATTGGATATTGCACATAGAACTGAGGATGAAGAAGGCCTGTATAGTCTTCTATGCCTCCAAGAGAACCTTTGCAAAGAAATGGGGTCTTCGGCCAAGGATGGTTCTCTGGATGTACACCACTGTAGTGCGTCCAATCCTAACGTACGGCTCTATTGTAAGGTGGCAGGCTTTGAGCAAAAAATACAATAGGATGAAGCTTAATAGGATTCAATAAACCGCGTGTGCAGCTGCTACTGGGGATCTGCAGTCCGGCCCGGCAGATGCTCTCAATGTACTCCTGTATCTCCTCCCCCTAGACCTCCACATTAAATATTTTGCAGGGTACAGTGCCGTCAGTCTACTTGTGTCCGGATGCTGGGCAGAGAAATCCTACGGCCACAGTAACATCCTAGACGAAGTACCACGGGAAGTCTGGGCATTCCCCACGGACTATGATACACGCAAGCTAAACTTCACGAGAAACTTTGCTGTGGACTTTCCAACCAGGGCAAAGTGGAAGACCGGCGGCGTGTTGCAAGGTTATGATTAGTATTCTTTACCGAGGGATCAAGGATGGTCTGCGGAGTTGGCGCAGGGATTTTCTCGAATATTCACAGTGTATCCGAGTCGTATAGTCTCGCAGGTTTCGCCAATGTATTCCAAGCGGATGTACTGGCGGTATTGGAAGTCTGTCGATGGCTGAAGCGAGATTCGAGCTCCAAACACAACATAGCTATTCTGACCGACAGCCAAGCGGCCAGGCTGGTAGGGCAATGTAGAGACGCGCTGAATCGTCTGGGCAGCACGCTCAAGGTCACCCTCCTCTGGGTTCCCTTGCACAGGAACATAGAGGAGAATGAGCGGGCTGACGGATTGGCCTAGCGACGCTCTGCTCTTGGCATCCCTTCGATGAATAGAGTCGGTGTTTCGCTGGCGGCTATCAGGGGCGGAGTCTACTCGCACTACCTAGTAGCCGCAGGCCTTAGCTGGCGAAGGCTTACGAGCTGTTTCAAATCAAGGAAAATTTGGCCCGCTTATAATATAGCCCAATCACGAGAGCTCCTGTACCAGAAGCGTGCAAATGCATTCAAAATTACGGCGGTCTGCACGGGGCACTGGCCTATAGGGAACCATGCCGCCAAGCTCAGCATACTCTACCCTCCTTTCCTTCGTGAATGCTATAGGCTGGCTCTGAAGATCCGAGTCGGCTAGACTCTGCCTCCCTGCTCTCATAACAGCAGTCACGGTCTTAGGAATTCGTGGTGTCAAAACGACGCATCACAGCGCTAATTGGGCTCCTCGGAGCGGCCAGTGATGCCTACCTACCTGGCTAGAAAGATGAGCAAACGGAAGCGAAGCGGAGTTGTGCAATCCATTCTATTCTACCTGTAGGCAGAGGCATTTGCAACCTTTCAAAGAAGGGAGGAGCTGAATTCGGTTTACCGGCTGATAGTTCAGATGGTTTGTAGCGTGCTTGGAACCACGTCAAATGAGACAGTACAGCTAGTGATGGGCATGATCCCAGTCGATATTCTGACGAAAGAAATGAATATGTTGTATCATGCAAAATGTATGAAGGGGCACATAGAACATAGGAATGCGACAAGCTTAGAGTCCTATTATCTCTAGCAACGTAGATGGGAAGAGTTTACGAAGGGTCGCTGGACGCATAGTTTCATTCCTAACATTAGGGTGTGGCTTGAACGGAAGCAGGAGTAGTTAGATGATTAACCGGTGGCGTAGCGGAGGATCTAGAGCATATGATGTTTCACGGCCCAAAGATGGAGCGAAGGAATCTGAAGGAGGCGATGGGAAGAATCTTTAGCCTGGAGAATGTCGTTACGGAGATGCGGAAATCGACGGAGAATTGGTCTATGGTTTCCTCCAGAAGTTTACAAACTCTATCTGCTCTTACTCTCGGGATATTGATTCTAAGTGAGGCGCCATCAATAATTAAACAGGTTAAGATTTGATGTGTTGACCAACACTATCCGGAATCATGATAGATAGATGTATCTATTCTTTGAGAGAGATCATCGAAATCTGAATTTTTGTGAAGCTAGATCTTGTTGGGGGAAATATGGCCTAACTGTGGGTGATTATTTCAATTAATTTAATAAGATTAAACAAAGCAACAGATCTTGAGAGATCCATTAAAAAAATGCGACAATTCATGTGGAACAACCCAATATCACCCAAGATACATGCATGGATATCCAAAAGACGAAATTTGCATCTGGAAATGCAAAACATTGCATAATGCTGAAATCATAACATACCATTTCCGGACAATAATAAATTTGGCGTTGTCGATGTTGTATTTCGCGGTGCACCATGGCGTGGAGCGCTGGTACCTTGGCCTGTACGCGATGTTACTGTTAAAGTGGTTTGCGTTGTTGGTGTTGCAACCGCCGACGATAATGATAATAAACATGTTGATGATGATGATGATGACGTTGGTGCTGATGCTGGCGTTGATGCTGGAGCTGATGATGCCCCAGCCGATGGCACTGCCTCCAATTGACCGCTGTTTTGGCAGCCTCCTGCTGCTCCCGGCCATTTTCGCGGAGTATTACACGCTGACGATGATGAATTGCCTTTAAGAAATCTGAAAGTACAAAACAGCAAGGTGAAGAAATTAACGTACGGATTTACCACGTACATATGTAAGGCGAAATGTTCATACATATATTTGCAGGAAATTTGCAATGAAAAGGCAAAATAATGAAATCCAACTGGGCGCTCACAGTTACATCATCGAAAGCGCGGAGTTGACTCTATTTTTCGAGTCTATTCACACAATTGTTGCATTGGAAAATAAATGAAGTACCCTCGATTGGTGGAGTGCTCGAAAAGTGTGTAAATAATGTTCAATGAACGTATGTGGTATGATGTGTGGGCGAATAACGTTACTTGAACGCTGTTGAACAACAGTTATCTGAATGTGAATGAATCAATCGGAAAAAGATTCTTTGAAGATCAACAATGTCGGGTGACGAGGTAGAAAAATCACAAACTCGAATTTACATTTGGATTTTCCTATTAAAACGAGAAATCATTGTAGAAGAGTTATGGGCACGCCGTATTTGGTACTTCTGCCCATACGGAAAGCAATTGGTCCACTCTACATGTATCTCGTCCCCGCAACCTATATCCGTCTTTGAATTCACCGATTGACATCAAGACTCACTGATACCTGGTTGCATCAGTGAGTAAGTTAGACCTTACCGTGCTACGGAGGCTATGGCACGGTAGACCTCCTAACCCCCATACTCGTGGGAATCCAATGAGTACAAGCAACAAAGAAAAAAAAATGAAAACCAAAAAAAGGGAGGGGGGGCCTGTACCGCACAAAAACTGGTTAATCAGGCGGAGGTACATCTTCGAAATACTGAGAGTCAGATAATTACACCCAAGAAGGGAGAAGTTGGGACGTCAAGTAGTGGATCCAAGGTTAACATTGGTATACTGCGTGGACAACAACCAGCGAACCCCACTGCTCAAAAAGCAGGGACCAGCAAAAGCACGTCTGAGATAAATATATCAAACGTCAGGAAGGAGACAGACCTAAGCCATCTCTACCAGAGCCGAGAGCAGCAGAGATCAGCCCGCATGAAGGAAATGCTCCCAAAATATCCAAACCTGAACCTAAGGCGCACCCAAGGGGAGAAAACCCGGGAAGTGAAGGCAGGACTCAGGAAGCCCGCCATTAGCTATGTTAGTGCGGTCAAGGGCATTCGACTGGCCATACTGCTAAAAATGTTTCCCAAACAGATACTCACTCGTGAGGAGCAGGAAATCATCGAGGATCTTGTCGTCAGGCAGATGTGCAAAGGATGGGCTTCGAAACTTCTATTCACCAGTATACGCTTTCAACCAGGTCTTATACTGGCGGTCTTCGCGACGGAAGACACTGCAGAATGGATTAGAACCATAGTTCCTAGATTGCCAAGCTGGAAAGGGGTGGAACTGTCAACATGTGCTGGGGATGATATACCAGGAGCCCACATGGTGACAGTTTTTCTCCTAAAAGCTGCGACAATAGAAACGGAAGACCTTATGGGCCTCCTGATCGCCCAGAATGAAGATCTCCATACCCGACTATGGAGAGTCTTCAGCAGCAAGGTGGAGGAGGGCAAGAGTAAACTCCTCACGGTCCCTGGAGGCAATTAAACGTCAGAGTTGTAATATCAACTATAGATTTGGCAACATACCCATGCATGTGTACAGGGAAAAGCCGAGGAAAGACATCTCGGAGGAAACACCGGGTGAAAAGCATACCGAGGTCGCCGAGGAAGTCTCGAAAGCCATACAGGCGGAAAGGACTGGATCAACCAGGGAAGTAGACCTGCTACTCAGTGAAGAGTAGAAGCTGGACGACCTAGACTTAGGACTCCGAGGTTTACGGTGGAAAACGATGCGCAGGAAAGCGCCATGTCGGAGAAGGGGGGTGATACTCCGACAATGGAAAAGAGCTCCAAACAATAATGGAGCCAATGGCCAGCACTAAGGTAGGCTAGATAAAGCTACATCTGCGGTAATTGCAAGGGCAAGTTCCAAGGAGAACATTGGGATAGTGCTGGCTCAAGAGCCCTGAATGTACCGGGGCCACAATCGTGGTCTGCAAGGACGAAGGATTCAGGCAAGTAGTTTAAAATGCATATGTCTTTCAGAGTTGTTAACCAGGGACCTTGTGACTATCCAATTCTCATTGTAAGCCGGGAGGAGCACTCGAGAGGCAGTCGTGGCATCGGGATACTCCCCAGGAGACGAAATCCGGGCTCCATCGGAACATTACTACTTCTCCTCGGCTGCGATGCCAACGCTCACCACGAAGTCTGGCGAAGCAGCACCAATCGAAGAGGTGAGTACCTTCTGGAATTTATTCTTATCAATAAGTTGGAAATATATAACTTAGGAAACACTCCAACATTTGTGACCAGCACTAGACAGGAGGTACTAGACATAACTCTAGGAAATACTCTAATGAACGGAATGGTCAGGAATTGGAGGGTGTCGGATGAACCCGCTATGTCTGATCACATGATAATCAGATTCAACATTGAGGGTAACTCCGAAATAAAAAAAATAATAAGGAATACTATGAGAACGTATTGGGAACCCTACGCAACGCACTTGAGCAATAACATTGCCCCTCCTTCAAGGGGCGGTAACATCAGGAACGAACTGGAACTACAAACAGTGGTGGAAAACCTCAATACAGTCGTCATTGAGATGCATATGAGGCCAGTTGTCCGCCTAAGTCATCAAGGGATGTACCATGGTGGAACATAAACCTGGCCAGAATGAGAACAGAGACACGAACACTCTTCAACCGGGCAAAACAAGCCGGGGACTGGCAGGGGTACAAAAATGCACTGACTGCGTATAGCAACGCTATACACCCCAACAACCAATAAAAGGAGAAGAAAGGAGAACTGGAAACTAGCAAAAGGGGTATGCACAGAAGCTAGGCTAAGTGGGGGCAGTGGAAACTTTTAAACCACTGAAATCTCCCGGAGTATATGGCATTTTTCCAGCACTAATCCAGAGAGGCCTAGGAATTATCTTAGAGTCTCTTCTCCTTTGGGATACGTACCAAGGGCATGGAGACGGGCAAAAGTGGTCTTTATTCCGAAAGCGGATAAAAAGGATCATTTTCACCCTAAATCTTTCAGACCAATTTGTCTAACATCGTTCGTACTCAAAACGGCGGAGGAGGTCATAGACAACTATATTAGGACACCTATATAAGAACTAACGTTCTAAACCGTAATCCCCTACATCACTGTCAACACGCTTACCAGGCAGGACGGTCAACTGAAACTACTCTGTATCAGCTGACAGAGGTGCTACGGGATACCATAGAAACAAAAGAAATAGCACTGTATACGTTTTTGGATATCGAAGGAGCAAGGGAGTGGGAAATACCCAGGTACAAGTTCTATTGTCATGAACACTACTCAAGGCTGTCCACAGGGTTGGGTACTATGGAAGCTGATGTGAAGTATGGTAGTGGACGAACCCCTGGACATGCTAACAAGTACCGGAATGCAAGTCCAGGGTTACGTGGACGACATTGTTTTAATCTGTAGGGGCAAATATGAAGATACCCCTATGTGATAGAATCCAAACTGGACTAAGGATTGCTAGTGCCTGGTGGAGGAAGTTGGGACTGCGGATCAACCCAGCCAAAAGCACCATAGTACCATTCACTAGGAGACGTAAGCTTGACCACCTGAGAGCCATAAGATTACATGATATGGAGGTGAAATTACTCTGGAAGACACATGTCGGAAAGCCACGGGGGCTCTGATGACTTGTAGACCCATAGCAGCATTTATTCCTGCTACAGCCCAAAGATACTACTTTGGATATATACTGCAATAGTAAGGCCAATGATTACCTATGGAGCGGTAATCTAGGCAGAAAGAACCGAATTCAGCACACAAGCCAGGGAATTCCATAAGCTACAAAGACTGGCTTTCGTGTGTATCAGTGGGGCAATGAGAACATGCCCAACGGCATCCCTGGAGGTCCTTCTGGGATTAACCTTTCTCCATCTGCACATACAGATGCAGTCAAGTTTATCTTCTGGACGGTCGGGAATATCAGTGAAGCGGGGAGCTGCCTAAATCGAAGGAAGATTGATATTCTTTCTAGGCGGTGCCCCAAATTATTGATACCAAGGAATACAAGACAACCCGGTTTCACTTCGATAAGAAGTTTAAAGCACGTTGGAGTAACAAGACAAACTGGGAGAGCGTGGCTGGGGCACACGGCTTAAACCAGCAACTGATTACACTGACGGATCCCTCATAGCAGAGGGAGCGGGTGCCGGTGTCATTGGTCCAAGTCAAATGTACTTTGGGCCAATGGGCAGGTACACTAGCATATTCCAAGCGAAAATATACGCCAAAGACAAATGTGCCTGCTTTAATCTCCTAAGGAAGTGCAGGGGGCAGAGCATTGCTTTTCTCATCGATAGCCAAGCAGCGATCAAGGCACTTACGTCCAAGCAGGTGAACTCTAAACTGGTATGGGAATACCTTGAGAGACTGAATACACTCGGCTCGTCCAACGAGGTCTGGATACTTTTGGTTCCAGGACGTGCTGGTTTGGAAGGCAACGTGACAGCGGACGAACTAGCCAAGAAGGGTGCAGGGAAGCCTTTACACGGGTCAGAACCCTTCTGTGGAATCGGAAACGGTTTCATGGCTATGACTCTAAGAAATGAAGAGGGACGGTTGAGGGAACTATACTGGGCGGGCCTGCCAGGGATGAAGCAGTCCAGGGTGCTTATTGGGGGATACGAACCCATGCGCACAAAGGATTGCTTAAACCTCACCAAAAAGGACCCCCGAATCATAGTGGGAATTCTCACTGGTCACTGTCGGCTGAACTATCACCTAGGGAAGCTAGGGATATCTACGGACACTGACTGCAGGTTTTGTGAGGAGTGTAACGAAACCTCTATTCACGTCCTGGGACAGTGTCCGGCACTTGTGCAAAGTAGGTCCGGCATCTGGGAGAACACTTAATACTAGATGCAAAGTTAAAAGAACTTGAAGTAGGGAACATGCTAAAGTCCCTGGCGGTTATAGGCTTGCTTGAGATACTATGATCCATGGGTACACTATAACCAGTAGAAGGGGCACAATAGTTCTTTAAGGACGCGGTGTGACTTTGCCAGAATAAAAATAGTGACATCAAATCTTTATGCCCAGTAGATGACACTAAGGAACATTCGCATTGCATCTATCAGTTAGGCCTGTAAATTCTCACAGACACCCCTAGTCTCACGAATCACTCCCTATCCCAACTTGATTACCTGCGAGCTGCGAAAAAGAGGCTGGTCTGCACGTTCCTCCACTAGCACCATCTAATTACATTCCTGCAAGTTCTGCTTCAAACTTTCCCTACAATTTATTCATAATTGTTCAGCATGGCGCGAAATTTAATTTAAACCCCGGCCACCATGCTGCTTCGAGGATTGCAAGTTGACATAGGAGCGGGAGCTTCCTCCAAGAACAGAAAAAAGTATTTTGTGTGTAGGAAATTTCGTTACACGATCAAGCTTAATATCTATTGAGGCACGTCGGCACGTCACTCGTAAAGTTCTTTTGAAAATTTCAACCAGGACAACGAGAAGAAAGTTGCCCCGGCAGCATACTGTTTCGGGAAAGTATTTGAATTTATGTGAAAGCGGAAAAAAAAAGTTAGAAGGAAATCGCTTCCGTCGTTCGGTCTCTACTGTTTTCGGGGAAATTCTCCTTAAATTATGGTTGCGATTTGGAAGAAGTTATTGTACTGTGTAAGGAGATTAAGCGAACAGTTGTATGCCGCCTGAAGCCTTACTTCTGATATCTCCTGAAAAGTTTCCTGCATGTCTTCACCATCAGGAATGGTCGGAAGTGAACGTAGAATCGCAAAGGATGTTAAAATACAGGACATTGAAGGGGAAGTTGAAAGAGTCGCAAGCAAATCATGTTCCTGTGATTATCTTTGTTACGAAAATTTAATTTTGTTGCGAATGTGAATTGATTGAACTGGATTGATTAGGGGCAGCAGCAAACAATATTGGAAAGGGCGAAGGTGACATGCTACACTCAATAATATTGGATTCAAACACAATTCCTTGGAAGTACTTGGTGGGATTCGAACCGGCTTGGAACTGAACTGGAACCTAATTTGGCATTTTCCTTTAGATATTCACATGGTGATCCAACAATATTCACATGGTGGTCAAAGGGTAGTTATAGGTCCCAGGGCAAAACGTGGATTGGTACTCACGATGGAGCATAAAACCTGGGAAACGCCTGCTGAACCAACCCCAAAAACTCCACTACCGAACCTTATCTCCACCTCCACGTGGTGACCGCTGGCAGCACTTTCTTAATGAAAAGCCGTAGACGGAGAAAGATGAAGGCGAGTCTCCCGCACCTAAAAACGGGACAAATTTTACCAACTGGTCCTCCAGGTTGGGGGTTGGGTAGGGCTGACAACCTTACATGGCTCGGACGATGAACCAGGCAACGACAAAGGAATAACGATTTGCGCATTTTCTCATAGAACGTGCGCTCCTTGTACAGAAATGAAGCTGCTGAGCAACTAGCCGATACCCTGTCCCAATATAAGGCTGATGTAACAGCGTTACATGAGATGCGTTGGACAGGGACCGGTTTCCTGGAGAAGAGTCGCTACACCATATACTCGTATTATAGTGGCCATCCAGTAAACCATGTGCTCGGAGTAGGTTTCTTAGTCAACCAAAAAATGAAATCTGATGTTATCGGCTTTGAAAACATAAGCGAACGGCTACGCACTCTGCGCTTGCGAGGCAAATTTAGAAATATAAGTCCCATTAACGTTCACGCCCCTACAGAGGAGACTGCAGAGTCGGAGAAGGATACCTTCTACGAGGCAGTAGAACGAACCCTCGAAGCCTGACCCAGATATGATATCAAAATCATACTTGGGGATTTTAACAGCTAAGCAGGGAAGCAGCCCATATCAAGGCCATACGTTGGCTCCCATAGCTTACACCAAAATACAAATGATAACGGACTCCGGATCATTCAATTATTAGTGTCACACGAAATGGTTGTTGGAAGTACCTGGTTTGCGCGGAAAGCGGTCTACAAACATACGTGGGCCTCTCCAGAGGGGACCCTTTTCAACCACATTGACCACGTGTTGATCGAACGTGGCCACCTCTCAGCCTTGATGAATGTCAGAACATATAGGGGAGCCAGTCTAGACTCGGATCCATATTTTGTTGGCACAGTGCTCCGAGCTCAAATTACACCACCAGATACAGTTCCATATGATAATCAGGTGAGAGTTAAGAATGAAGCCATCCACAACGCAGCCCTCTGTAACACCTATAAGAGAAAAATTGGTGCCGCAATAACCGCAGTTGTCAGATGTCTTGGAGATGAAGCAGCAACGAATGACCTCCACAATCATTTGCAGAACGTTCTCATTAATAGGGCCACAAACATACTTGGCCCCAGTCACAAAAATGCCGGAACGGATGGTTCGACGATGAATATAAGCCCGAGTAATGTTGCATTCTCAAAGGAGGCAGACCTGCGCGGAGACTTATCATGAACTCTGGCGAGCGGAGAAGCGACTTCACAGACCGAAAAAGGAAGCCTGGAAGAACCAACAGGTCTGTGAAATCGAAAAGTACAGAGAGCAACCGCACCAGGCGCGCAAGTTTTACCAACAAGTCAGCAGGATGAAGCCTTACACACCTTGATGCTCTGCCTGTCGAGACAAAGACAGAAATCTGAATTCCGATAGAATGGGCATACTGGAGCGACGGATTGAGTAATTTGATGAACTACTGAACAACCAGAATATCGGCGAGTTGGAAGTCCCGCCAACAGAAGACGACTGACAAATGCTGTTACCACCAAGCATAGAAGAAGCGATCTGTGCAATTCATCGACTTAAAAACCATAAGTCGCCAGGAACCGATGCAATTACAGCCGAATTGGTCAAATATGGAGGCGGCTAACTATATCAAGCGGTTCATCAACCTATACTCAAGGAGCGGGACAGCGAATCATTGTCTGACGATTGGCAACGAGGCATTATCTGTCCCATACATAAAACGGGAGACATTACGCAGTGCACCAATTATAGAGATATCACGTTGCTGAGTATCATATATAATATATTCTCCGCTATCTTACTAGAGAGCCCCATAAGCCCAGAACATCTTTGGCCCATACCGAAGAGGTTTCACTCCAGCAAATCAGCAAGAGATCAGATTTTCTCTCTGCGGCAAGCGATGAAAAAACTGTTGGAATATGGACATCAGTTGCACCATCTTTTCATGACCTTTAAGGCCGCCTATGATAGCATAGCTAGGGTAAAACTGTACACGGCCATGAGAGAATTCGATATCCCGACGAAATTGAATCAGACTGACTAGGATGACCCTGACCAATGTGCGAGGCCAGATAAAAGCAACAGGATCACTCTCAAGACCATTCGACATCAACAACGGTCTTCGACAAGAGGATGCCCTATCATGCGTCCTCTTTAACCTGGCCCTCGAGAAAGTGATCCGTGATGCTGAGGTAAATGCAAGAGGTACGATCCTCTTTAAGTCCACCCAACTACTGACCTATGCTGAGTATATCGACATCATGGGAAGAACAACCCGAGACGTACAAACTGCCTTCATCCAGATCGAGCAGGCGGCGCGAGATCTTGGGTTGCACATCAATGAAGGCGAGACAAATTATATGGTGGCAACGCCAGCACCGAAGACTAATCAACCAACAACATCAAATCGCACTGGTCAAACACGAAGAAGAATAAGGATAGGAGACCGTGGACAATTTCTCCTATCTAGGGTCGAAAATCACAACCGATAACAACTACGATGATGAAATCAGCGCACGGTTGTTGTCAGCCAACAGAGCCTATTTCAGCTTACAAAAACTGTTCCGCTCGAAACGTCTCACCATAGGGTCAAAGCTCTTACTGTACAAGACTATGATCTTGCCAGTCCTCATGTATTCCTCGGAAACGTGGGTTCTGAGCAAGAAAAATTGCGAACTCTTGGCCTTGTTGGAGAGAAGAATCCTCCGGAGAATTTTTGGCCCCCTACATGAGGATGGACGATTCCGTAGCCTACACAATGACGAAATCTATGAGCGATACCATGACCGTCCGGTTGTGGACAAAATCCGGCTCACTATGTTACGGCGGGCGGGTCACTTAATCCGTATGGATGAGGATGATCCCACCCGGAAAGTCTATAAGGGCAATATTTATGGTAGAAAAAGAAGACGAGGCAGACCCTGCATAAGATGGAGCGATGGCGTAGGTCAGGACGCCAGACAGCTTTTAGGGATATCGAATTAGTGAGCCTCGGCGCAAAACCGGGATGTCTGGAGTTCCTTATAAAGACAGGCCTAGACCGGATCCCGGTTTTTGCGCCGTTGATGATGATGATGAATATTAAGCTACTGTTGCTGCTAAGTCAGGCGCTAATTTAGCCACATAAGACGAATCAAGAAAACTTCAAACTGTCGGAATACCTTAATCAATTGAATACATTTTGCTCGCCCTGTTCAATCCGAATACTTTGGGTTCTGGCTCATATGTACGTATCAAATGAACGGTCTCAGATTGAATGTGAACAAAACTGAATTTTTCACAACCGATTTAAATGAAACAGATACTATCACTGTCAGTGGCAGCGATTTGCCAAGAACTGAGCGATATAAATATCTCAGATCGATGCTATCAGCCAATGAAAAACTGTCTTGTGAAATTGCTTCATGCGTAAGCGCAACCTGGATAAAATGGAGGTCCACAATTGCTGCTGAGCCCCGTATCAAAGAACGTCAAAAGTCGAAAATTTACCGCCTGTCGCCCTTTATGATCCTGAGTGTTGGCCGACTATAAACGATAACGAACGGCGTCTCGGGGTAATGAATACGGAGATGTTGGGCTATAGGCGTAATACGCCTTGGTCACATCCGAAATGTCGAAGTCGATGGGAAATGACCAAAAGGCCGGCCAAACAATGGTGGCTTGATACGGTGGATGGCGATTTGAAAGCCTCGCGACTGCATCCAGGTCAAGTTTTCGACAAAGCAAAATAGCGCAACTGATCAACACGAGCCGACCCCGCTTCTGAACTATACAAAGGCTGAAGAAGAAGGAAATGAGCTGACTATGAAAGGAGCGGAAATGTCGTTACAGAGACCAGGACGTTTCAACTCCATGGTAATAAGGAAGAAACATGAACGACTGAGGGAATTATACTAGGCGAACTTACCAGAAATGATTATGAATAGATAAGAACCAAAACCCTCACAGGACTGTTTAAATTTTACCAAGCCTTAAAGCCTCATGATTATCGTCGAAATATTCATAAATCACTTCAAACTAACATAAGGTATCTCTAGTGATACTATTCCCATGTATCTGCTAAAGCGCCCGTGTAATTTGTTAACGACATGACTAGGGCTATAGGGTCTAAGAAAACCCCACTGGACCTGGCTACCTTAGGGGCGTGAAGACACGTATTGACGGGATACCCTAGAGGTGCTACAGCATTTGTGGATGGACCTTCACGGTTAATTTGATGAAAGCTCTGGCCTGTTGTTCGACTTCGGCCTAAAAACAGAGCTGTTGATAACAGATCCTAAAGAAACACTATCAGAGCCTGCCCAGAACTGAGCAATTTAAATATCTCGGATCAATATATCAGCTACTAGTGAACTGCTTTATAAAAGTGTTTCACGCATAAGGACAACTCAGATGAAGTGGCGTTAAACAACTGTGTCCTGTTCGGTTCATTGTGATTGACGCATGAATGTACGTCTCAAACTCGAATCTCTACATGGAAAGCCACCGGTACTTACTTAGAAGCTCCAAGCTTTCATCGACTATGTTCATGTGCAGCCATGATAATTTTTTTTCTTTGCGACAATATTGAAGGAAGAAATATGTCCGCATACGAGGCAGATCCAGTAACGTATTGAAAAAGAATGACAATTACATGCTATGCCACACAATGGAAGTACAGTACAAGCCTTGTGAGAAGCATTGGAGAGAAGCTAGAGCACATTTTTAGGAGCCTCCAGCAACAGCACAGAGGGTTGATGAGTTATCCTGTATATAAGGATTTATGCTAACCATATGATCGAAGTCAGTACCGGTTTTGTCTGAAGCAATGCCCCTTGTGTGTCCGGATAGCTGCGTGGTTAGAGCGCAAGGCTGTAATACTGAAGGTCGTGATTCAAATCTCACTGGTGGCAGTGGGATTTCTATCATGATTTGACGTCGGATACCAGTCGACTCAGCTGTGAATGAGTACCTGAGTCAAATCGGGGTAATAATCTCGAGCGAGCGCAATGTTGACTACAGTGCCTCCTAGAGTGTACTGTAGTGTACCGTTACGGTCTTGAATGAAGTGCTCTAACACACTTCAAGGCTCTGATCCAATATGGATTGTTGCGCTAACGATTATTATTACTATTATTCACGCTTTATGGCCTCCTCCAGCCCATAGGCTCTAGACTAGAAACGAAATCTTTCTTCCCGTGTAACCCCTTGACTGCTTCGCAGAACGTATTCTTGCTAGTCGTCTACGGGCCTAGTTAGACAAGGATTCCACCACCTTTCGTCTTTCTTATGGAAGACACTTGCTCCGTTCCTTCGGGTTCCATCCTGTAGCCGATTTTCACTAAGGACTTCCGCAATTTTTTTGCCTTTTGTCGGCTGTCACTGCCTTTTGGGTTGAAGCCTCTTTGTCTTCGGACAGACGATTCTCTGGCGGCGTAGCCACTTGTTTCCTGTTGTCCTTCCTCGCCTTCTTCTTTTGGGCCCTGGAAACTAAATGGATAAAGTCTCCTTCAGCTACGTTTTTCTCTTTCTGCTTTTTCCTCAGCTCGCTTTGCAGTGCAGGCAATCTGCGATCTGTTTGGTGCTAGCAGTGTTCTCAGCGGGATGTGCGGCCGTTTCTGCCTTCCAAGCGCCTTCCGCTGTTCTCCACGCTCACTTGTAGAAGCAGATGCGATCCAGTAGTTCCTCCAGTTCCTCCAGCTCATTTTCGACGCCTTTGTTGAAGTTCATCGGAAAGAACGTTGCCGACCACATACACCTAGGTTTTCCTCTTCGGCTCTAGCTAGAACGATCGACTACACTTCTACTCGGTACGTGTCCGAATCCATATGCTCAGGACTAGCAATTCTGACTGGGCTTTTATCCGGAACACTGACATTACAGGGTATTGGAGTTGTCATTCGCGCACTGTCAGTCGCGCCACTTGGTGGGGTTTCCTCTTTATTTGGGGGTCCCAGTGTCATATGGGGTATTTTAGCCTTCACTGCCGCATATATTCTCCATGGAATTTTCACCAATACATCATGTGCAAAGGAGCGGGCTGTAAAAGCCAGTCAGTCAGTGTACCCACAGGGACACAGCCAATAACCCAGTTCCCTGAGGCCTAACCTACGCTTAGCTGATTCCGGAAATCACAGACGGATCAGCGCTCGCTCGGGGCAACACGGTCTACTAACACCAGTTCAATGCACACTACCCGACCAAGGTCCCGAAGCGGCTGGCTCCTGATACATGCCGCAACTACCACCTTGGCAGAGCTAGACTCACATCAGCCAGTCAACGTCGGCAGAGAACTGCCAAAAACTATGATAGAGTGAAAGCTATCGGCTAATTACGTTGGATTAAAGATCGACTCGAAGATGAGGGGGCATCTTTTCAAAAGCGCAACGTATCGGGTTGATGGGTTTCCCGACGTGTACCGGTCATTTCATTTTTCACCGAGCGGTTTTCTCAAGGCTACTGCCTAGGATGCAGGTATACTGCCAGAACTACTTAACTCGGGCACCTCGGGGACGTCACTCCCCGTATCGTAAGCGACTCATTATAGGTCACTGACGACCCCTGAGGCATCGTTCAAAAAGTTATTGACGTCAAAGGATATCGACGATCCCGAGCTTCCTTGACTAATACCAAATGTTAACGGTTCTAAAGATCGGAGTTTCCAAACCATGAGTCTGATCCTTCTTTTCATTAATTTATTTGATAAATCTTCGTCCCCCCAAAATAATTGAGATGGTTGAGTATTTTCAAGAATATGAATTTCCGATGCAGATTAATTCAATCGCTATGGATCAACATAGTTGATAATCAATCTTCGCCCAGTACTGTACCGCTCAGGCTACCAAATTTTGCTGGCAGTTTTCTTTGCGATGCTAGTGTGCATACAACTGCATTCAGACATGTTGGTCGCAATCAAGTTGCATCTACTGAAATCTGCAGAAAATTCGAACTTTTAAGAGTTCAATTCCAGGAAGAAGCGGTGAATTATTTTAAGTTCGCCTGTTAAGGATACCCGAAATTCCCCACATAACTGCCTTCCAAGCCCGTAGTGAATTTTGCAAAAACCAAAAGATCTCCATTGTCGTTTGCCTTCCTGCTGCAATATTAGAGCTAAGCATGGCAGACTAAGGAAAATATCCTGCACAACTGTAGTGTAGGAAGAGGATAATGGGATTTTGATATCTTCAGGACGATGCTTGAAAGTATTATTTTAAATTGCAAAGGTAATTTTACATGCGACAGTTTCCTGGACGGGAGCGCAAGAATGCAGAGATGATGTTGAAATTTTAAAGAGGAAAACGAGGACTCAGTATATACGACAAGGACGCTGGTTGATGCTAGTGGCTGGCTGCAGAACGTTAAGGAACTTTAATGTTGATTTTGGTATGGGAACGGCTGAACCTTGTTGGAACTAAGTTTAAAATTGGATGTTGCTGTTTCATTAAGGAAGAATGGGACCTTAAACGTGGAGTTATCTTTGGAATATCGAATTTGCAGATGAGCAAATATTTTCATTCCCATGGATGTTAACGGGGAGTGGAATGGATGGTTTTATAATCCTAACTTTGTACCTAAACCTCAGCTACTTAGGATGGTTATGCGGCTTTGGCTGAGCAGATGAAGACCTATAAGAGATGTTGAAAAATTTCTTTTCTAGTTGGCTCAATGAAAGCAAAGTTAATTAAAAGAAGCATAAGCTCTTTTTGTGGAAACTTCCGGTTATTCCGAATCAATTTTTGGTTCAGGCAACCTCCTCGATTTGTCTTTGTATTTGATTAGGTCTAGCCCATGAAATCCGATTAAATGACTTGCATTCAGCATAATCGACCCCTATTAATGGCTTGATTAGGGTAAATTGATGGGTAATAATCGATTCCTTCCAGTTTTGATTAAGCCATTTACCCATGCAATCTAATAAAAACCCATTTTTAAGATTAATACGTGGGACTCGAAACAGAGGCTGAGAGGGTATGATCCCTAGCCTAGTGAAGCAACCTCCGCCTTGCTACAGAAGCAAAAGACTTCCGCTCCACTGTCCAGTAATCAACTGGAATCATTTAAATAATGGCGCATCTTAACTATCTCATCCCCTGCAACCATGGTTGCAATTGTCTCCACAGAATGCATGACTCTCCACGGTAATTTGCAAAGCGCTGTACGTAATTGTTTTGGGTTTCGCGTGAGACTTTTCCGTTGAATTTTTGCATAATGCTGGCGATGGTGGTCTCAATTTGAGCTATTAAATAAGAAATCCGCTCTAATAAATATGCACCTTGCAACCCTGCTGGCGCGGCCATTTAACATGTAAATTTATTGATGATAGTTTGAATTTTATTTGTTAACTGCATTCGTGGGAAATTGTTACGGATTTGTTTTGCAAAAGGTGAATGTAGAATGTTGATTGGACTTTAAATGAATTTGCGATTTTGATGGGTTTTATGGTGATGACTCGTGGGATGTATGTAAATCGCTGAAGCTGATAGGATCGCTGATGACTTCTCTTCATTATCAATTAAAGCAAAAATGAATAATAAATGGCCTAATTAGCGAAAGCTCCAACTAGAAAACGAGTCTTCCTCATGATAATGTCTTTTTTGTTTCCGCCTTTCTGTTTTCGTTTGTATTCATAAACTCAACTTAATGCGCTCAAAAAAATCTTTGCCGATTGAGGTCAAACCTTTGGACACCTTGGTCTGTAATGGAATAGGATTGCCTTAGTCCAAAAATAGACTCCTGAGTGAATTCTCATTAGTACAGCGACATAGCTACACATAAGGGCGCTGACAGAAGTTATGATCAATAGTTCAGATTCATTTGGTGGTACTCGGAATTGACAAATCTCCCTTTAGACGAGTGCTTTTGTACAGAAAAAAGAATCCTCGGCGGATGTGTTATGGGCGTGCACTTATCCGGAGATGCGCCGCGTATGGGCATACTTACACGCAGGCCGGGTAGGTGGGAAGAAAATGCCTGCGTGTGGTTAAAAATTGGCTATGCGAAGGATACCCAGAAATAAAACCAAATATGGAGGGACAGAAGAGAACTGAAGTTACGGTGTAGGGCTTCAAGCCGCGCGATCCGAAGTGCTACCCTCCGTGGGGGAGGATAGGAAAAGGAGGGAACCTTGAAACCGAACCAGCTAAATGAATGCAAGATGCAGTGACCAATTGGAAGCTGTCGTTTTGGTACTGGGTAACAAAATCATGGAACTCTGTGAATTCATTATTCAGTGCTGGAATATTTAACAGAATATAAGGGTCATAATAAAAGACATCCGGTTAGCGTTCTGCACGGGCTAAGATGAACGAGGAGTCAAGACGTCGATCGAAAAAGTGAACCAGGCGACACAAGTGACACACGCCCGAAACACGTCCCAAAAAATGTTGAACAAGTGAGAAGCTCAGTTGAAGCTGCCGGCGGAACTCAAGTAGTCGCGATTCTGAGAAAAGGGATTTCTCAAAGAGGATATGGGAGCCTAAAGAAGGATGCACATCGAAAAATGATAGATTAGAAGGAGAGGAAGATATCATCATCTCCAAACGAAGTGAAAGTTCCATAAGCTAACAGAGTAAAGGCAGACCCAGGACTCGGGTATAAAGAGTAGGTTCGCGAAGGTTCGAAAGGATCGAAAAGGAGTTCAACCATATCAAAACTCAAGAATTAGCGGTAAAAACACCGCATGACGCTTACGATGGGACATAAACCGTGATATCTCCAACAACCGATAGAGAGCCGTAGGAAATATGTGGGTAGGATCGGTGATAATAAGGGCGTACTTAAGAGAAGGAATATTCTCTGTTCAGTGGTGAAAGCAGAAGTTGGTGCTGCTCCCAAAACCCAATAAGCCACTTGAAAATTCAGCATATATATATATATCACCCGATCTGCCTGTTGGATACAATGCAGAAGATGGTAGAGAGAATCATCTACAACACACTGCTATCCATCGCTAAAATCACCAATGGCTAATCGGAGCGCTAGTACGTTTTTCGGCGCGTCCACTCTGTGATTAATGCAATAAGCATGGAGATGAATCTGGCAAAAGGCGCGCTCAGTTTTGACCCTGTTGGCAGGTCTACTGGTCTAGAGGTCAACTGGAATCGAATTAAAGAGACGTAGCCTGACACAGTTTGAACTTGGCAGACGGGAAAACGGAAGCGGGCTTAATAACAAACAGCAAAAAATCGAAGTTGGTGGACATGCGGTCGCCTTAAAGTTGGCTATCAAATACCCGGGGTGATGATTGGTGCCAAATTGAGCTTAAGGGAACAGTAGAGTATGCATGTCCAAAGGCAGCTAGTGCCTCCGTGGGGCCAAAACACCGCTGAAGATTGCTTCTAGCCGAAGTTGTGCGATCCATTCTGCTTTATGATTTTAGGATAAACTTAAGGGCGTTTTCTAGTTTATTCATTAACTTTTTTTGAGTAGATAGCAGTACGGCGAACTTTGTAATTTTTCAAGTTTTTTGTTGGGTAGTTTTTAAGAGTAGGTTCGTAAAAGAAATTATTGCTCTTCGGTTCCCGTATTCCCCGCTTTTCAAACAAATGTCAACATTAGATACTAATCGAGGCCTTTCATTTGATACCCACATGACTATTTTTAATGCATGTATGGAGACTTCTTGTGAGAGTGCGTTGGACGAGGACCGGTTTCTTGGAAAAGAGCCACAACACCATACATGATAGTGGCCATCCAGTAAATCATGTGCTCGGGGTATGTTTCATAGTCAACCAAAAAATGCACCCTACTGTTATTGACCTTGAAAACAAGCGAACGGCTATGCACTCTGCGTTTTCGAGGAAAATTTAGAAATATAAACCTCATTAACGTTCACACCCCTACAGAGGAGACTGCAGAGTCGGAGAAGGATACCTTCTACGAGGTAGTAGAACGAACTCTTGAAGCCTGTCCCAGGTATGATAATACTTGGGGATTTTAACAATCAAGGCGATACGTTGGCTCCGATAGCTTAAATCAAAATACAATTGATAACGGACTGCGGATTACCACTGCGGAACCACTTTCAACCAAATTGACCAGGTGTTGATCGAACGCCGTCACCTTTCAGCCTTGATTAATGTCAGAACATATAGGGGGCCAATATAGACTCGAATCACTATCTCGTTGGCATGGAGCTCCGGGCTCGATTAACAATCCCGTCTGACTATCAAGTGAGAGTAAACACTGAAGCCATCCACAGTACAGCCCTCCGCAACACCTAAAACGCCGAATGGATGCCGCAATAACCACAGTCAACAGAGATCTTGATGAAGCATCAACAAATGATCTTCACAATCACCTGAAGAATGTCATCATTAATACGACAAACATACTTGGTCCTAGCCGCAAAAAGAATCGGAACGGCTAGTTCGACGATGAATGTAAGCTAGCATCGCAACCGAAGAATGCCCCATACCGAGCAATGATGCATTCTCAAAGGACACGGGCACGCACAGAGACTTATCACAAACTCCGTCGAGCGGAGAAGTGACTTCACAGACGCAAAAAGGAAATCTGGGAGAACCAGCAGGTGTGTGAACTCGAAAAGTACAGGGATCAACCGCATCATGTGCGGAAGTTTTGCCAACAAGTCTGAGGATGAAGCCTTATACACCTGGATCCTCATCCTGCCACGACAAAGAGGGAAATCTGAATATTGGAATAATGGGTTGAGTACATTGATGAGCTACTGAACAACCAGGACATCAACGAGGCATTATCTATCCCATAGACAAAACGGGAGATATCACGCAGTGCAGCAATTATAAGATATTCTCCGCTATCTTACTACGTCTGATAGCCCCATACGCCCAGCACATCGTTGACCCATACCGAAGAGGCTTCAGTCCAGACAAATCAGCAACAGATCAGATTTTCTCTCTGCGGCAAGCGATGGAAAAATTGTTGGAATATGGACATCATCATCTTTTCATCGACACGGTCATGAAAGAATCCTGACGAAATTGATAAGACTGACTAGGCTGACCTTGACCAATGTGCAAGACCAGATAAAAGCAGCAGGATCACCATCATCATCATCTAAGACAAGTGGATGTCCTACCAAGCGTTCTCTTTAATCTGGCCTTGGAAAAAGTGATCATGGATGCAAGTGGAACCATCCTCTTAATGTCCACCCAATTACTGGCCTATGCTGAGGATATCGACATCATGGGAAGAACCACCACCAAACCAAAACCAAGTGACCGACGAGAACCTCCATAGTGGTGGCACCGGGAGACACTGTAATCACTTTGATTTGCCGGCCGTGATTCAGTAGGCGAATGCTCCAAAAGTCTAATCATGGCGATCAGACCCGAGTCTGCACGGGGACTCATCTGAAGTGGCAAATTGGTCACGAAACCTTACCAGGGGTATACTGGTACCATGGGAACCGGGATAGCCCCTGGACTCTCATACTTCGGATAAACTCCCTTTGTATGTGAGTATAGCTCGGTTGTTTGCGGTTGGCCTCCCTAGTGGGAGTTTCATGGTGGTTGTGGTTGTGCTCAAGCGAGAAGAGATCTTCGAGCCTCGGCGTGGTGTTGCGTTTCAACACGGGTGCCGTACTCCTTAGTTCGGTAGAGATTTAGGTAATCCTTGCATCCACCAGTATGAATGCTAAGCCATGCACTTGGTATAGACTGGTACCGTTATTGCTTGTCTCAGTGGGTCTCTCATTGTGGTCACAAAATCAATCCGTGTCTGAAGATGACCGTAGGATTAAGTCTCGACGACAGATACCTATGTTAAACACTCATGGGCTTAACCCCAATGGAGAGTGTATAGTGGGAGAATAAGAAAAGGAGGAAACTTTGAAACAAAACCATTCTAGCGAATGTAAGATGCAACGACCTATCGGGAATTGTCATTATGGCACTGGGTAATTCATCAAGAGGTGCTGAAATATTCACCAAAACATAAGGATCATAATAAGAGACATCCAGTTAGCGTATAACAAGGGCTAAGATGAACGAGAAGTGAGAAGGAAAAACCCGGAAAGATGTTTCCCAACCAGTTGAACGAATCAAAAGGCCAGCAAACTCCGAAAAGAAAAGAAAGGAAGGGAAGAAGGACTCAACTCCGAAAAAAAAATCACGTAAGGAGAACGCCTAAAGCTACCGGCAAAACTCACGTAACCGCGATTCAGGAAAGAGGAAGTAAATCTCTTGAAAAAGATGACACATCGAGAAAGAAAAGAACAGAGGAAGCTAAGGCCGTAGGTTGTCATCACCTCCAAACAGGTGAACGGTCCATACGCTGATATTTGCATGGGAATGAAAACAGACCCCGAACTCACCAATTCGGGAGATAAGCAGGAGAAGGGAGAGAAAGGAGACCTTATATTGGAGCCCACCAAACTCTTTCATCCTTGGGTTTCGCGGACGAATTTCGAAGTCGTTAGGGCAAGAAGCTGACATACGGGCTAACGGCGGGGAGATCACTATAATCGGTAAGGATATAGATGAAATCACTACGAAAGAGGAAGTTCATGAGGCCTTGGAAAAGCAATTCGACCTTATCGGAAGGCAAAAGTTAGCTTAGGGAGGAATACACATCAGCGTACCAATGGAGCTAGCAGTCAAGCTTTGGGAAAGTAAAAATAGACTGGATTAGGTCTCGGCTTAGAGAGCAGGTGGCACTGAAGCGATCCTTTAGATTCCTTGCTTCGGTTAAATTGCGAAGATATAAACCAGCTCAAAAGATAGGTGGAAACAGCGCAGGAGATGATGATGTACAACATGATTTCTTCGAAATTTCGGAATGCTCCTTCCTCCAGCAGTCCTTTCACGGGCATTGGGCAACCCTCGACGCATCTTCCTAGTGGAATATGGCCCACGCTTCCTTCCTTCTTCTTGAACGAACAGCAAACGAGAACGCCCATAAACAACGACTTTTATATGCAAATCAGAAGGAATGGGCTACGGAGGACTCCCCCGAATATCGACGCCCTGGTGCTAGAACTAAAGATTCATTTACGGACCAAGCGCACCAACATGGTTACCGAGAACCGCTTCGAACATCAACTGATTAGTAAGTTCCTTTTGTCAGAATATATTATAACGAAAGAGGAACGTGTCATTTTTATTGCGTGTTAGTGCCAGAGCGAACTTGATCCCCGCGCCTCCTGAAACAGATTGTTGCCACTCTATTTTCTCACCACCAAAACAGCGGGAAGCAAACGATGGTCCAATCCAACGAGTGCATAAAACCTTCAGTAACTTAGAAGGAATTGTCGGCAATATGTCGTAAGATTGCTCCAGGTTAGGACGGCGTCTCACTTTGCAGCTGGCAGTGACGATTAGGCTTAACCTTTCCACTAACACCTTCGAGGCAAATCTAAAAGAAAGAATACTTCCTGCTCAACGGAAAAGCAAAAAAAAATCGCTTCGGCTTGGTTTGGGTTTGAACATGACACAGATTTCACTTCAATATAATTTGCACTCATATCCCGTTTGCGATTATATATTATATATAAATGGAGCGACTGCCACCTGTCGCTACTTTCAGTCACGCTGCTCACAGGGCAGAGGTCAGGCAACTTCTGATGAGTTGCCTCTGTCCTGGATGAAACGTCAGTCAACATTTTTAATAAACTTGGGACTTGGGAACTAAGTTGCTTCGCAAGTGGTCCAGGTAGTCATCAAGTGGATGCGGACTCAGGACTCCCAGCTTCCTCAACAAAAAAAATCCTTCGGCCTGGTTTGGATTTGAATTTGGTACTGATTTCACTTCAATATAATTCACACTCATGTCATGTTTGCGATTATATATAAGTGAAGCGATTGCCACCTGTTGCTACTTTCGGTCACGCAACTCCCAGGGCGGAGGTCAGGTAGCGTCTGATGAGTTGCCTCTGCCCTGGACGAAACCGTCAGGCAACAAAAGTTGGTATTATCTCCGAAGACCAACAAGCTATCAGGGGGTTTAGCATCATATCGCTCGATCTGCCTATTGAATACAATGGGGAAGACGATGGAGAGAGTCATTTACACCAGACTGCTACTCATCGTTGAAAGCTTCAATGACTTTTCGAAGCGCTGCTCACTTTGCGATTGACGCAACAAGCATGGTGGTGAAGCTGGCAAAAGGTTCGTTGTTTTTTGGCATCTGCAATGGCCTGTTGGACATCTAGTCAAAAACGGATTAAACTCAGCCCATTGGAACATAATTAAAAAAAACTTTGGCCAACATAGGTGCTCCGGATATTTTGCGTATCTGGTCGAAAATCACCTCATAGAGAGGATTCAGTAATACAGAACGAATGTGAGCCTCTTTTGTATGTATGGGAAACCTTTAAATTCACCTCAGAAGTAACTTACTTCATACTTGAAAGTTCACAGTTCCCACATGCCAACCAAATTTCGTGTCAATCGTTTTGTTTTACACAAAACCTTAAAAAGGTTAGTGTAGTTTAGATAAATATTCAAAGACCCTAAGTCAAGCAAACAGTACCAGCTTCACTAACAGAATGTTTGGATAAAGGGGAACGCTAGGTTATCATTTTAGGAGTTCTAGAACATTACTAGGTACGTAAGTTTAATTTTATGGGACGTCAAATTTTCGAGAAGGGAGTGTCTTTGAAGCTGCTAGAGGAGAGGAGCCTGTGGTATTCTTTTGATCAAATTGACCAGTGAGTTTTCACCCTGAATAGAATGCATATCCATGTGAGGGAGCAAACAGCATCTCGTCCCCCTTTTTTGGTTGCGCTGTTCCCAAAACAGATATGTGTGATGGGTTGCCTCTGCCCTGGATGAAATAATCACTCCTCATTTCTGAAAAATTGGGTACTTCGCCCAAAATGAGAGGTGGATCAAAAAGTGTGGAAGGAAAGTCTGAATCATCATAAGATGACAATTGTGATGAATTACGCAGAGAAGGAAGATAATATTGCTAGGCAGTTGTTGGATCTAGAATTATATCTTTAGGGGCCAATGGTTAAACAGCTAAAGCCTAACAGAGTCGAAATTTTGAGTACAGGACCCAAACCGAACCTATGTAACTATGCAATTCTAGGGTTTCATCAGTCGAACGTTAATCTTTCTTAAAATGTGAATTAGTTGAATAAGAGAGACTTTCTACCACCTTTTGGTTTCTATTCCATGTCGGATATACACTTTCCAATCCTTGGTGCATTATTTTATCTGTTTTCTGAAAAATATACCAAGGTTCTTTTAGTAATTTTTAGTTCACCAAAGACTGGCTTGCGTGTATATCGGCGCGGCAATGAGGACATGTCCAACAGCATCACTGGAAGTCCTTCTGGGATTAACCCCTCTCCATTCGTACATACAGATGTAGGCAAGCAGGGCAATATTCAGGATGGCCGGGAGTATCAGTCAGGCAGGGAACTGCCTAAACCGAAGGAAGATTGATATTCTTTCATGACAACGAGGTTTCACTTTGGTAAGAAGTTTGAAACACGTTGGAATAACGAGGCAAACTGGGAGAGCGTGGCTGTGACATACGCCTTAAATCAGCAACTGATTGCTTGGTACACTGACCGATCCCTCACAGCAGAGGGAGCGGGTGCCGGGGTCACTGGCCCAAAGAAAATGTCCTTGGAGCCAATGGGTAAGCACACTAGCATATTCCAGCGGGAAATATCATATACACCATAGATAGATGTGCCTCCTTCAATCTCTCCAGCTCCAACCAGGTGAACTCTAAACTGGTATGGGCATCCCTTGAGAGACTGAATACGCTTAGTTCAATCACCAAGGTTTGGATACTCTGGGTTCCAGGCCATGTTGGATTAGAAGGCAATGAGGCAGTGGACGAACTAGCCAAGAAGGGAGCAGGGACGAATTTACACGGGCCAGAACCCTTCTGTGGAATCGAGAACGGCTATGTTTATGACATTAAAAAATGAAGAGGAACGGTTGAAGGGACTAAACTGAGCGGGTCTACCAGGAATGGAGCAGGATACGAACCCAAGCGCCCAAAGGATTTAAGCAATCCTCACCAAGAAGAACCTCCAAATCATAGTGGGAATTCTCACTGTTTACTGCCGGCCAAACGATCACCTAGGGAAGCTAGAGATATCTACAGACACTGCCTGCAGGTTCTGTGCGGAGTGATGAAATCTCCATATACGTTTTGGGACAGTGGGAATCTGCGAGAACACTTAATACTAGATGCAAAGTTGAAAGATTTGGAAGTAGGGAATATACTAATATTCCTAACGGTTATAGGCTTCCACAAGAAGAACGCGGTAGGACTTTCCCTTAACAGAATCATATCATAATAGTTTACCATGATAGTAGTATTCCATACCATGCTATGCAATATATTCTTGTCTTTAGGTCACTACAATACCTTCTTTAAAGATATTTCTCTGGGTATACCCAAAATTTCCACTGGAAATGCAATTTGATGGGCAATCATTTTGTCCAAGGCCAGCGAAAGCCTAAAAAAATTTCCACATAATACAATAAATCTCGTTAATGGACCTCTGATTACAACAATCAGATGCAACACACTCCACGTAGGAGAGAAAAAAATACTCGAAAATGAGGTAACCCCGTAATTGTAGGTACTTGAAAGTGCCTTAGTAGCGATAATTTATATTATTTTGATTTTAATCGCGTAACACAGATTTCATTTCATTGTAGAAATAACGCCGCGAGCGTATGTTACTCCAACTCAATCGAAGGATAGGCTCTAGCCAAGAAATAAGATGCAAGCTCAGACGATGCAGACGATCTGAAAATCATAGCAAAAGTAGTTAAATATTCGTCACAAATTTCGAAATGTCGAAAAAACATGGAAGCCCGATTGCAGGCTCCTCAAGATGTTGCTGAGGCATCAAGATGCAACATCATCGTTCCGAGTTGGGGTCTACGACATGCGAAAAAAGAACTAACATATTAAGCCTCCGGCATTATCGTCATTATTATCACCACCAACAGGCATTCGCTTCATTAATGCGAAAACCAAGTTGAGGAGCAACAATCTGGACGAAATAGCGCTAATGTGAGCTGCATCTTATAATGAGCTGAAGAGAAGCTCGACGGATTGCGTCAAACTATGTAAATCGTGCGCTTAACTGCATCGCGTATGGTGGCTACTAGGGAGTATGGACGTCATGGAATTGAACTTTGAATTGTGCAGAACATGAACAATTAATTTGCAGCAAAAACGACATTAATGAAAGTCAAAGTAAGGCGGAGTTGGGGAATCAAGACGAAGTGACAATGGAAGAAAAATGCAAACTCAGGCAAGTGTACTGTCATGGCTGCAAGATGAGTGCGTGTGAATTTTATAGGGAAATACATAATTATCATTAACCTATAGTTGAACCTCGATTATCTGGACTACTTGGAGGAGGAAGTGCAAAAGAAAATGAGTATTATGGTGCTACCTCTTTCGTGAATGACTGGCTACTCAGCAGTATGGAGAAGGAATTGTACTCTGCGTGATCATTATCAGTTTGGTCTTTTGTCATAATGACTCAGAAAAATATCCTGCACAATAATGACATGAAGAGAGTCCAAGCATCTATGGCAGGTTCCCCTTATCCCACATCTGGAATAACAAGCACAATTTTGCATTGAAACAACTTTAGACCCAAGGGTGTCTTTAATATTGCGCATAGGCGGTCTCAAGCCAGTTTGATAAAAGATAAGCGATCAGTCACTAGAAGCAGATGGGGCCTTCCTAATAGTATTTGGCATTAACCTGTTGCATCTCTACTCTACTGAGGATAGTGACTCCCCTGTAAAGTGGGGATTAAGTATTCATTCAAAGTATTCCCAGCTTGTCGTAAAAGGCGACTAAAAGTGATGAAGGACTTGACTAACACAGTAGTACTGGTTCATACTCGGTGCAGGGTCACCATTTATACCAGTGGAATACTTCGCCTGAAATGAAAGGGTACCACTCCGAAGTTGCAAAGCACAACTCGACCAATGGAGCCCTAAGGAGCTCTGCCCGCGATATGGGCACAACCGCCATTAAATTCCCTCAAGGGGGCCAACCGCAAATACCTGGGGCATATGCTCACAGAAGGATATCTCGGCTTCCATAGTACCAGATAACCTCCGGGGTGGGTTTGTGGCAAGAGCTACTTCAAATCAGTCTCTTGCAGAATCGAGCTTGATGGTCCTCCTCGCGTACGTAAGGACGGTACTACCCAAGGGCTTGACTCAAAATCAGTTCCACACGAAAAGTCATGACGAATCCTTTCCATTAGTCACATACCGCAGGGCCATTATGGCCATTATGATCGGTAATGCGTGCATCCCCTAAGAATCCCTGGTTTCTGCAATTCGAGCGAGAGTTCCAGCATTCTAAGTTGAACATTCTGTGGTCAATTGAGCTTAAATGGTGGTAGTTTGGAGACCAAACCTCTCCCTCTTACGGTGCCGTGCTCGTATCCTTCGGAGAGCCTGACAAAAGTAAACAATATCGATATCCGATTAATACTTGCAGCGGCCGTAAGCGCACCCCCATTACTCGAAAGGCCGTTTTGGGGCAGGATATCAACTGCCTGTTTTCAGTGCAGAATGAGGAACATTCCAATAATACAGTGTAACACACTAATGAAGACTTTCGATACAGAGGAGAAGGAGGCTTTTTATGAATAATTGAATGCGGTCCAGGAGAAAGTTCCAAAAGGTGATATTGATCTAGGTGATCAGTTTGCATCTCACTAAAGAAAGAAAACAATTTGTGGATTTCTGCAGCTTCCACCATCTTGTTATGAGTAGCATACCAAAAGATCAATTGGATTTTAACGACCGTACGAGTATTGAGATACTACTTTGTATTCAGCAGCACCTTCCAAAGGAATCATCATCTAATGGTCACTTGCTTTAACTTGTGAGTTACGCCCGCCGCTTCTCACAGGGGTGGAGTCCTGCGTCTCCAAAGCCCAACATAGACCGCTTATATAATCCAGCTATAATTCGAAATGGAAGAGCTTTCCTGCTGACTGAATAAAACACTCTTTTCTTGGACGCTTCTGACAAGGAAACGAATCGATAAATGGAAGGGATTGAAAGAGTCTCTCGATCGTTGCGAACGTTATGAGCTTGAATTCCGAGACCGTAAGAGAAATCCTGGGAAGTTCAAAAGGAGATTTTTTAATGCACTAGTCAGGGAATCAGTAGTTGCCGATATTTCAAAATAGTCTACCGCATTATGCAACCTTATGGACCTTGCAGCTGGTAGCAAGTTGACAGTCTTGTGAGGGTCGTTAACGGTCCCCCTTAATTCATGTTGAAGAGATGTAGGAGCACTTCACTACCCTTCTCAACTGTATCACATCCAGATATAGACTGCTTTTCTAAATAAAAATGGAATCAACTCGGCCATAAATGCACTCTTGTATTTTCTGCAGGGCTACTCTTCCACTTATACGGAAATCTTGGGAATCCTAGATTATCGTTGAGGAGCCGAAAAAAAGCACCAGTCTTCAGTGCTGCAAGGTTTGATCAACAGGGATAAGATGGGATTCCCCTCTAGATCCTCCTACACACATCGACAATCAGCGGAACATTTCAAAATAATGTTCGAACATCAGATCATCTGCTCTTCGAGAAAGCTTCTGACAGGATGAATAAGGAGTATATCTGGAGCGGTCTGTGCAGGAATGCGTTTCGGAAAAAACATTGATAGCTATTACTAGAAGGACATATGATGAAGCAAAATATAATGTGCACCTGTGGCAAGACAAACAATCAAAGAAATTTGAAATCTAGAACGGAGTCCACCGATATTAGTACTCCTTTTTGGAAGACTTCAATGGACCATAATATCTATCTTTGAACACCTCGACTAAGTGGTGTGACTCCATTACTGCATTACAGCCTTGCAATGGAATCATTGCAGCCAAACAGCAATTATCACCTTGGGCAAACTCAAAATCGGATGAGACCTCTGTAGGCTACGGGAAAAGAATCTTCCGATATCTGTTTTACATGCTTTGAGCAAGGTCATATAACGATAAACGATAGAATTAATCGAAGATGACGATGAAGCAAAAAGGGTCCCTGGAAAGGCAGAAAGACCCTGAATGAATGTTATGCAAGATGCAGGTTTTGCAGATAAGTACCACAACTCAGGAAACGGAAAGCATCCAAGGGCAAAACACAATCGAGGTTTATTCGAATAAACCTCGACCCCTGTGAGGCCGCAAACAATATTTTGGGTCACTCAGTCCCAGAGCTCAACGTAGACGCTACGATTCTTAGCTAGCATACAGAGGAAAAGACACAAACTGTTGGCATTATCTGCAATAGGCTGCTCCCAATTAGAGAGAAAGTAGGGGACTTAGCTGCACTGCTTTATGGTTAACGATCTACCCGATCAACAATGGATGCTTTTAAAGCAGTGGTCAATGTAACAGAAAGGAGAGAGCAATTGCAGGTCTAAGGTGGTAGGGTGGTACCAAAAAATACTATGCTTCGTCAACCTCGATGCGAGGAATACTTTCAACTCTGTGTAATAGCAGCGTGTCATAGCATTCGTAAGCCTGCTATTTGTATGTGCTAAAGTATTATATCCAACTAATTATTTGGGAGTGTTTTCTGGATAGAAAGCTCCTCTATGAAATTGACGTGGGTCCGGTTCAATATTTGGTAACCCAGAATACCCCAAGGTATGATTGTGTGTTCGCGACAAGCTATTCTCATTTATACTTCGGAAGACAGATCGAGTGGAAATCCTACCAAAATCCCCGAAGGCATCGCGGAGGCCATAAAGGGTGAACGAGCACGACCAAGCAGGAAATTTGACCTATGGCCCACAGAAAAGGATAAGCTGAACGACTTAGGCCTAGACTATCTAAGCCAAAAGTCGGAAATGCCATGTCGGAGGAGGAGAATGATACTCCCAAATTGGAGAAGAACAAGTCATAAAGGAGCCAATGATCGACACTAAGTTAGCCCAGGTAAACCTCCTCCATGCAAAAGCTGCATCTGCAGTAATTTTAAGGACAGGTTTCAAGGATAACATTGGAGGATAATAGTGCTGGCTTTCTATCTGGGCGAAGCAAACCAGACATTGGCAGAGATACAAAAGTGCACCGATCACGTATAGCAACGCGATCAGGGAAATAGGGCGTTTGCCTGTTTAGCTGTGTAGCTTCAGGGAATTCTTTGAAACGATCAAACAAACCGCAGGCGCATTCAGTCTATACAAAGCTATAGCCAAAGATATGGCAATATATACTGTCTGTCTGTAGAAGAAACATGGGGAATGGATGGTGGATGAGGAGGGCAAAATACAACTGCTTCTCAGAACTTATTTCCTGGCGTCTCTCCACGGCAGATGGCAACCACATTCTGCCTGACACCCAAACAATGGACTGAAAAGGTTACTAAGAAATTAACAAAGGGAGTATGTTGTGAAGCTAGAGTTGGAACCTTTAAAACACTTTAACACTTTAACCCACTCTTAAATTATTGAGGGCAGAAAACTGCTATTCTAATCGACAACCAAGTGGCCACTTAGATCCAACTAAGTGAATTCCAAACTAACATTGAAATGTCTTAACAAACCGTATATGCTTGGCTAGCTCAATAAGGTCTGGATAGTCTTGATTCCAGGCCGCATTGGTTAGGAGGCGATGAGGCAGCGGACGAGCTGGCCAAGAAAAGAGCCGGGACGCCGCTACATACTATGACCAGTAAACAGGCACAATTGTGATAGTACACAAACATCTTGAGGATACAGTCTGAGCAAGTAGGACCCACATAAGACTAATCAAAGAATGGCTGGTATCACATTGGTTAGAGTTAGTGGAACACAAGACGGAGGTTGCACTAGTCACCTATCACAAGTTGAAAGAAGTTCTAAGATTTCGAACGTGATGGAGCGCCGAATACTTCGGAGTTATTATTTAAATTTGAAGGAATACTTGACCTACGTGAGCGAAAGAGCAGCTGCACCAACTACCATAATAATCAACATTGGACGACTCAAACCGAGGAGGCTGTTGCTAGCTAAAGTGAACTCATCCATTTTGCTAAATGTGATGCCGCTTCAGCTTGGACGAAATCCCTCAAGGGGGGAGTACAGTCTAGACGGTAAAAAAGCGATCTTTTTTTCATCATCATCATCAACGGCGCAACAACCGGTATTCGGTCTAGGCTTACCTTAATGAGGAATTCCGGAGACCCCGGTTTTGCGCCGAGGTCCACCCATTCCATTATTTTTATCTTAAAAAAATCTTCATTTCTTCTCGAACAGAACGCGGGCACTCCGAGCGCTGAATTCAAAAAATTCCCGCCGCTACAGTCGTTTGTTTGCAAGGGCGCGTCGTCTGTTTTGATCTTTCTGCTTGTCAACTGGTCCGCTGCGGATTGGCTGACGCGCACTCGCTTTCCTTGATTAGGGGAGCCAAGGACGGGAACTTTTCTGCATGATGAGGGTTCTACGCCTTTTATAAAGCAAAACTAATCGAACTAGGTGTTCGTGCTATTTATTAAAAGAGTGCTGTTATTGTTTGATTAGGTTGTTTACGATTGTAAGTACCTTCGTTTTGGCAAATTTTTATTATTCCATGAATAAAAAAATGTCCGAAATTCGTTCGATCGATCGGAAACAAGCAACCAAACCTCTGGACGCTACAAAAAAAAAACGAAAATTCTACGGCAATCAATATTTCAAGGACGACGAGGAGGAAACTAACCAAGCTCAAACTTCAACGTCTGCAAGAAAACTTTGTAAAAGGAACGAATTTGTTCCTTCCATACCACAGAACTTTGTGTATGTCATTTTGGATTTCTTCTTGGTGTTTAGTGGACTAGGATTTAAAATAAAGGCTCAGTGCAGCGAAGGAAAGTGCAATTCTGTTGAGATACCATCTTGTCCCTTTTTAAAAATGGTTATGAGGTCAACCTAAGACGGTGTTTTGCTATGAAGTTGCTTGGAATAGGTCATGCTGATGTTACTATGTGTTGTGGAATTATGGACATGCACATGCCACAGTGCACAGTCACCAAAAGTTACTTCTATGAGCTAACTAAGAAGACACAAGAAGCTTCCAATGTAGTTGCAGATTATTGTATGAACAAAGCTGCTACAGAGGAAAAGGAGAAAACTGTACTCCTGCCAGGTCATAAGCTGGGATCCTGGATGATGAGAGGATTTTCTTCTTTATTTGATGTTGTAGCTGCCATAGGAGTGCTGACCGCAAACGTAATAGACATTTCAGTGAGTAGCATGTTTTCCAAAGCATGTGAAATTTGGCACTGAAGAATATAAGGACTTCATCGATATCCATTGGTCTAAGTGCATTGAGATCAATGGAGGAATGGAGGTCAAAGGCATTCTTGAAATTATTAAAAGGTCTGTGGACTTGAGAGGTGTTCGCTATCTGGACTACATAGCTGATGGTGACACAAAAAATAATAATAAAGCAATCTCTGAGGCTAAACCATATGGAGAAGAGCATCCTGTTGGAAAAACAAGTCAGGAAACCGGAAGCTGGACGCTTCAGGTATGAAAGATTTTGTGTGTTTCTTTCATAAAGGTACTCAGGTACTCATTCACAGCTGGGTCGACTGGTATCCGACGTCAAATCACGATATAAATTCCATTGCCACCAGTGAGACTTGAATGTAAGACAGCTATCTGGACACTCATACATAGTTAGTCCAGTTTTATATATATATATAGCAAACCTCTTTCTTCCACTCATATGGACCTTCTCTCTTCAGGAGTTTGTCCTCCGGTAATACAGCGCCTCTTTTGCAGGGATGGTAGGGAACAGAGCTTTCACATTCAAAGGATATCAATCAGATTTTCGAGGAGCTCTTCCATGAGCTCTTCACGGCATATTTGCTGCTGAGTCCCAAACTGCTTAGTTTCTAGGTTGACGAGTTTGTTGCGGTGATTATATCCCTTATTTCGTTCCAGGTTTATGGATTTTAGGCAGGCACCTGATCATTGGAGCGCCTGGATTAGGCAGTCGCAACGTTGGAAAGTTTAGGGGTAGGAAGAATCAACACAGTTATATGCATAAGATATCATTGTCAGAATTAAGACCAGGAACTTTTCTTTAATTGAAGTGTTCTTCATAGGCTCCCTCTTGCATTCTTTGCTTTTTCTATAATTTCGAAGAACCCATTTTTTCCACATTTCAGGATGCTCTGGCAGAGACCGCTTCCTCCTTGAATGTTTCCTGTGGGTCTCATTCAATTTTAGGTAAAATTTTTAAGCGTTTGAAAGTAATAATCAGCTTATTTTCGATGCTGTTAATATCTGCCTCTCCTTGAAGATACAATACTGAATATCTGTTCATATTTACCCATCCAACATAAACACCCAATGGATAATGGATCACGAACCGGGACGCGTAAGCTTCTCATTAAAAATATTTACAAAGAACGTCAATTATTTACAATGCCATGCATATGGTCACAGTGCAATTTCGTGAAGATATTTTCACGTGGATAACTGCTATATTTACGCTTATTGAGGCTAAGAGTAAGATTATGGCAGCAGCTGCTGTTGGTACCATTTCCATCCTCATCATCTGTTGAAATTTTTCAGTACCTGCCGCACTCAAGGCAGGTGTTTGGTAATTTTCAATTGAGGTCACATAGCATTTCCACTTGAATTATATTTATTTTACGGAAATTGAATAACATCTCACGCTCCTGGCGAATGTTCTATATGGATGGGAAGCTTCGAGAGTCTGGGTCCATTATGGTCGGGGCTGGTCAGAGTTCAAGGAATGGAGAGTGGTCAAGAAAACAAAGGTGCCTTGGTTTCGACGGTAATGAAGGTTTTTGTTGCAGCCAGCCGACTCCCATTAAGATGGTAACAGGTAAAATGTCTGTTATTGTATGGAAGCGTTTAGCGCTAATTCATGGGGCAACAAATGCTGCGGCTGCAACCGACAAGAGAGAGGAGTCCAAATAATCATAAACCGCCGCATTATCCATGTTACCACTGCAACAATGGGTGGGTAACCAAACGTTCAAGTCGTAAAATCAAATAATGTTCTTATTATGGAGTACAAATTTCATGAGATACTTAACAACTTGGGGCTAATAATTTGGGTCCACTTGGAGGTGACCTGAGGTCAGCCATAGGAAATGTTTAATTCGATATTTAATGGTTGATGAGAATATTCTGACTCCACTATTTGCTTAAGTTTATAGGAATTAACTTCAATTATTCGAACAGTTCCGTGCCGAGTCTTATATAATACAACCCACTTGCTGATGACTCCTATTGAGCAGTGATAAGCCGCTTCGTGATACATTACAGGAAATTATGCAAGACTGGCCTCGTAGATGATTTCACAAACTTCCGCAAATATATAGCATTTCACTTGCAGTCCGGTGCCTGTTACTTCAATAACTTCAACAACAACGACAACATCTGAAAATGTTGTTTTCGCCACAAGTGTCTTATGCAAAATTAACTGGTCGCCGCAAAATTATGAGAAGTAAGTGAAAGACTCTTAAATGGTGAGACTGTGCAAACGATGTTGAGGTTCGCAACAATGTAACCTTTCGAAGCAACTCCAATCGTGATGCGTTTGCAATGTTTGAACATCCACCTTACTTCCCTAGTATGGTACATTCAGTGTTGTCGGGTGAGTACAGTGCTGCTACGGGAAGAGTTAATTTACATTTAACCTGGATAAAATGGTTGTAAAAGTATAAATTTGAACAAGTCGCAAAACCGGAAGCCGGGCGCTTCAGGTATGAAAGGTTTTGTTTGTTTCTTCTGTAAGTATATTTGACTGCAGAACTATCCCATTTGTACGCACCCCATTATGTATGTAGATTACCATAACTTACCACCTCTCCCGCTTTTCTAACAAATGTCAAAACTAAGACCGATTTCGAAAAGTATCAATCGAGACCTTTCATTTGATACCCAACATGACTGTGTTTGGTGAAAGAGTACTTGATGAGGATACATTTCTCGAGGTATTGCAGTGGAACACCGAGTTTACTAGAACGGCCATAGAAAAAGCATCGCAGCTGTCCCAACAGATATACCGAGCATGTGACGCTTCCATGTCAAGACGTGCACATTCTCGGAAGCGTAACCCTAACTACTGGTGGAACGCTGAAATAGCGAAGTGTCGTACGGAATGCTTGCAGGCCAGAAGGTGGAGTCAACGCCGAAGAAACATGCCAGAGTATGAACAACGGTACCTCGAATATAAACAGGCATGAAAAAAGTTGTAGTGGACCATCACGAAAAGTAAAAATTATTGCTTCAAGCGACTCTGTGATGAGGCAGACTCAGATCCATGGGGAGGAGTTTACAAGTCCGTTATCTCAGCAATAAAAGGCAAAAGGTCCCCTCCTATTATGTGCCCTAGATTATTGTGGGATAGATACGACATTGTTCCCCCAACATCCGGAAACAATCTTCTCAATGATACCAATGAGCGCTCAAGACATACCTCCAATAACCACAGACGAAGTCTTGGGCGCAGTGAAAAAGATCCCCCCGGCATGGATCGAATTCCCAACAAGGCGCTGATATTGGCAATGAGAATGGCACCAAGCATATTTGCACGGGTATTTACAGACTGTCTAAAAGAAGGGAACTTCCCCGCAGAGTGAAAAATACAAAAGCTTGTATTGATCCCGAAGACAGGTAAACCGATAGGTGAACCAACATCCTATAGACCTATCTGTCTTCTGAATACAATACGCAAGGTCCACTAGCGGGTAATCTATAACCGGTTATATTCTTTAATTGATAGTGGAGGTTATTTATCGAATAGGCAGTTTGACTTCCGGAAGGCTCGGTCAGCGGTTGATGCTACCAAACTGGTTTTTGAACTAGCCAGAAAAGCCTACGACGAAGGAAAATACTGCGCACTGGTGACTCTTGACATCAATAACGCGCTCAATTCTGGCAGATGGAACCATATCATCGAAGCGGTCATCGCAGCACAAACACCAAAATACATACTAAATATAATCTTCGATTACTTCCGGTAGCAGAAGCTATTTTATGATACGGACGAAGGGTCGAAGATGTATGTAATAACGGCAGGAGTTCCGCAGGGGTCTGTTCTGGGCCCTCTGCTATGGAGCTTAATGTATAGTGGCATTTTACGGCTTCCAGTAGCTAAACAAGTGCTGCCGTCGGATTCGCAGATGACGTTGGAGTGGTCATAATATCCAATCACCCCGACGAAGCGCAGATATACACGAACGAGACTATACGTAAGTAAGTAAGTGTTAGCTTAAAGACCACGGACTGCAGCTTGCCGAACACAGGATGGAGTTGGTGTTCCTTACAAAGCGGCGGAAACAGAAAACTGTTGAAATCCACATCGAGGCGCATTTTGTTAACTCTCAACCATCGCTGAAAAACTTGGGAGTAATATTCGACTCAAAGCGGAGCTCTAAATCCCACTTAAAGCTTACTGGGCAGAAAGCGGCGACTATCACCTCAACACAGGCAAGGATGCTTCCAAATGTAGGCGGTCCGAAGCACAGTCGGTGATTACTCTTATTGCGAGTCGTCAGCTCTGTACTTTTATATGCGGCACCACCAATTGGACAAAATCGCAGACAGCTTCAAGCTGCATATCGATTAAGCGCTCTCTGAACATGTTGCGCCTACCGGACAACATCTTATGAGGCAGCATACGTGATTGCGGGGATGATCCCGGTAGATATTCTAACCGATGAGGTAAGTCGTCTGTACGAAAATCAGGAAGCGAGCCTAAACAAGCAAAGTAAGCGTTTGCGGTCACTGGCTGCATGGCAAACAGGATGGGACCAGGCGGAGAATCGCCGGTGGACACACAGGCTTATCCCAGGCATAATCATGTGAACTATGCGGAACCACGGTAGGACGAGTTACGATCTGACTCAGTTCTTAACCGAACACGGAAGATACAGGAGTTACCTCTATAGGTTCGGTCTAGATGAATCGCCAGATTGTGCTACGTGTGAAAGTATAGCCGAAAATCCAGAACACGTTTTCTTCGCCTGCCCCAGATTTCAAAGCTCAAATACAGCATGGAACGCGCGCGCAACTAAAAGCAGCAGAAGTACAGCGGAGACATAGAAGGGAAGCTACTGCAATTAACGCCACGCAAAGTGGTAGCAGCTCGTTTGGAGTGAACAGCTAAGAACTGAACAGCCCCACGAAGCAATACCGAAACGGTGGTCCCGCGGGGAGGGTGCGGAGAAAATCTGGGGGGTTTTAGTCGGTAAGAGTCCGGCATGCGTGTCCCAGATTCCAGATGGGTATCCATGATGGATTCCCCCAGCCAAAAAAAGGACAGACAGAAAGACGGACAGACAGACAAACATTGAACCAATTTAAAAAGGTTTTGTTTGCAAAACGATGATGATGATATATATAAGTAGACCTACGAGTCTCTGTATCTTCCGCCGCTTGAAGTACTCCCAGCGTGAATGGAAGTTCGAAACGAGACCTCTCCAATTTGAAGCAATGCAAATTGGAAGAGAGAATTCAAGGCTCTGCATAGTCCTTAATCAAGATGAGTCGATCAAGTTGGACACTTAGAAAACCGGTTAGTAGTTTCACAAACTCCAGGTCCAAAGAGCCTTGCTTAAATTGCATTTATCCAGCAAACAGCTAGAGCGACTTCTGGAAAATATTTTTCTAACAGTCTTATTGTGAGCTACGTCCATACGCGTGGTTGGAGGTTAGGGCAGTCGGCATATTGAAGCCTGGAAAAAATGGCTATTCAAATCCAAAGAACTTCCGACAACGTAGCTTAATATTATTCTTGTTGAAATGTCTGGACAAACTGGTTGAAGCATCAAATTCATCAGGAAAACCAAAAATGCTTGCTAGCAAACTCTTCATTTTTTTTTCCAAGATAGAACATAGCGAGAGGGTGATGGGGGTGTTCGTGGACATTAAAGGGTTCTTTGATTTTGCGCCTTTCCAACAACTTTGTGATGCTGCCAAAGGACATTGTGTTGATGATACTTGCGTCAAGTAGACTTACGCTATGCTTGCGTAAAGATTGGATCGTCATCCGACACCGCAAGCAACGAATGGTTATTTCAAGGAGTTGCGCTATCGTTACTTCTGTGGAGTATGGTGAGCGGCATAGTCCGTTAGACGGAACGCCGAGGATAATGGATTATTAAGGTCTCTCCCCCAACCTACACACATATACTCCCTCTGAAAAATGCATTGAATATGCATGTCAAAAGTCCGTCGAGCGTACTGATCATTCTAGAATGTGGACAAAGGAACAGAAATAATAGGAGCCATCAGAAAGGTTCCAAGGCGAAGTAAGGTTGCTTTTTTCGACCTTCAGTCCTAGGTGGAGACTTATCATCAAGCGCTACTGTCGTTTTTCCGGGGATTATCGAGCAGAGGATCAGGAACATATTTCCCCCTGTAATACCACTGAAGGAATTGGCGAATGCTATGGTAGGCTGGCAGGTAGGGTCGTAATTTTAAGGCTATTTCACACAAAATAGAGAATTCTATTCCGATGATGCCCATCCATTGGAGTCAAAGGTACGGACTAGTCTGTAAGTCCCGTAAGAATGAGTCGTCTCTCCGTGCGCTGGGTAGTCTAATTGCATCTCTAGGTAAATTTATTTGCCTGAGTTGCCTGGGTATCCTTGGGTCGGTATTTGTCTTTTGGTTGCCTGATTTTAATTAATTGATGAAAGTGAGGTACGGCACTGTAGATAGCCAAAAGTTATTTACCATACGTCGAGTACTTAGCCTGAATCCTGCCCTTGCGTGGAACCTTAGTTGGCATCCGTTGAGTTGTTGGTGAAGTACAGCTCGCATACCGTGATCTGAGACATCACAGTCTAATAATATTTCTACTTCTGGGTCTGGAGGACCTAGTAGTGCAGATCTGCTTTGCATTTTTCAAGCGCAGATAATGCGAAGGCGGTTCAGAGGATTAAAGACTTGTCCTTCGTCTTTTGACATGCGAAGAAATGCGTTTAGCGGGACGTGGAAGGCTTCTTCGGTAGAAGTTCAGCATCCCGAGAAATCTTCGTAGTTGCATTACCGTTCCCGTAGGCAGTTCTGGATTGCCTGTACCTTGCTAGGTAGTGATAACACACCTTATGACGTTACCTTGTACCCTAGGAAGTCGATTTCTGACTGGCCGGGATCGCATTTCGCAGGGTTGAAGTTGATTCCGTACCCTGGAGTCTCTTGAAGACTATCCTGAGGTGTTGCTCGGCAATAAGCAAATCGTCCATGCACACGACAACGAACGCTAGACCCCTGAAAATAGAATCGATGAATCGCTGGAACATCGGTACTGCATACCCGTCAGGTACAGTGTGCGCATTGAGCGGGGGGTAGTGGTCACAGGGGCGAATACTTTGCCGGCGAAGTCTCCTAGCCTTAGCGGCTACGGGCTGGCCTGCAATTTCTATGATGTGCTCTACAGCGTGCTGTGGTCGCTCCTTAGCCTTCGCAGGTCTTGTCAATTCAGGAAACCTGATGACGAGATGCTGGAAATGGTTGCCATCTTGGACCATCGAGACAATGGGTAGATTGCTTAGCATCGCTCTTCCTTTCGTAGTGAGGCCGGTTTTATTATCGATCAGTTGTCGGCGCAGGAGATCTTCTAGAAAGCCGTGGGTAGCCAAAAAGTTGGCTCCTATGATCATAATCATCATCAACGGCGCAACAACCGGTATCCGGTCTAGGCCTGCCTTAATAAGGAACTCCAGACATCTCGGTTTTGCGCCGAGATACACCAATTCGATATCGCTAACAGCTGTCTGGCGCCCTGACCTAAGCCATAGTTCCATCTCAGGCCCTCATAGACTTTCCGAGGTAGATAATCCTCATCCATGCGGATTAAATGACCCGCCCACCGTAACCTATTGAACCGGATTTTATCTACAAGCTGATGGTCGTGATATCGCTCATAGATTTCATCGTTATGTGGGTTACGGAATCGTCCATCCTCATGTAGGGGGCCAAAAATTCTTCGCAGGATTCTTCTTTCGAACACAGCCAAGAGTTCGCAATGCTTCTTGCTAAGAACCCAAGTCTCCGAGGAGGAGGACTGGAAAGATCATTGTCTTGTACAGTAAGAGCTTTGACCCTAAGGTGAGACGTTTCGAGCGGAACAGTTTTTGTAACCTGAAATAGGCTCTCCTGGCTGCCAACAACTATGCGCGGATTTCATCGTCATAGCTGTTATCGGTTGTGATTTTCGACCCTAGGTAGGAAAAATTATTATAGTCTCCTATCTTTATTCTTCCCGTGTGACCAGTACGGTTTGATGTTGTTGGTTGGTGGGTTTTTAGTGCTGACGTTGCCACCATATACTTTGTCTCGGCTTCATTGCTGTGCAGGCTAAGATCTCTCGCCGATCTGGATGAAGGTAGTTTGTACGTCTCGGGTCGTTTTTCCCATGATGTCGATATCATCAACATGGGCCAGTAGTTGAGTGGACTTAAGAAGAACGTACCACTTGCATTTACCTCAGCATGGCGGATCACTTTCTCCAGTACCAGGTTAAAGAGGACGCATGATCGGGCGCCCCCTTTGTCGTAGACCGTTGTTGATGTCGAATGGTCTTGAGAGTAGTTCTGCTGCTTTTATCTGGCCTCGCATATTGGTAAGGTCAACCTAGTCAGTCTTATTAATTTCGTCGGGATATCGAAATCTCTCATGGCCCTGAACAGCTTTACCCTGATTATGCTATCATAGGTGACTTTAAAGACAATGAAAAGATGGTGCAACTGATGGACATATTCCTGCACTTTTTCTATCACTTGCCACAGAGAGAAAATCTGATCTATTGGTGATTTGCCTGGAGTGAAGCTTTTTTGGTATGGGTCAATGATGTTCTGGACGTATGGGGCTATCCGGCCTAGTGAGATAGAGGAGATTATCTTATAGATGGTACTCAGCAATGTGATACCTCTATAATTGCTGCACTGCGTGTTATCTATGGGACAGATAATGCCTCGTTGCCAGTCTTCAGGCATTCATTCGCTATCCCACACCTTGAGCATAAGTTGATGAACCGCGTGGTGTAATTTGTCGCCTTCATGTTTAACCAATTCGGCTCTAATTCCATCGGCTCCTGGCGCCTTATGATTTTTAAGCGGATGAATTGAACGGACTGTTACTTCTATACTGTTGCTTCTCCCAGACTTCCTTTTTCCGTCTCCGTCTCCGTTCAGCGCATTTCTTGCAACGCTTTTACATCAGCCTTATATTGGGACAGGAAATCAGCTAGCAGCTCAGCAACATTCAGTTTGTACACGCACGCACGTTCTATAAGAAAATGCGTGAATCCTTATTCCCTTGTCGTGGCCGGGCTCGTCGCTTTAAATTCCATCCCGTCCGAGGCTCTTTTTGTGGCTTCGTAATATTGGATTTCCGTGTAGGGTTGTCAGTCCTTCCCAATGCCCAACCTGGAGGACCAGTTGGTTCAATTTGTTCCGTTTTTAGGCGCGGAAGACTCGTCTTCATCCTTCTCTGTGTGCAGTTTTTCATTAAGAAAAAAAAATCACAGCGATTAACACATGGAGGTGGAGATAGGGTTTGGCAGTAGAGTTGTTGTTGTTGGTTCAGCAGGCGTTTCCCAGGTTTTATGCTGCATCGTGGTTACCAATTCACGTTTCGCCCTGGGACCTATACCTCCCTTTGACCGCAAAAAAATGAGGATGCACCTCGAAAATGCGGCACTGGACATACACTGCAGAAGTAAAGACATGTGACCTATGAAGTGGTAATCTAAGCAGACAGAACTGAACTCAACATAACAGTCAGAGCGTTACATAAACTTGAAGGACTGACCTGCGTATGTATCAGTGGGGCAATGACACCCCATCCAACGAAATCGAAGTAAAATTGATATTCTTTCTAGGTGGTATTTAGAATTACTGATGCAAAGGAATAATATGACGATGAGGCTCCATTTCCATAAGAAGTTTGAAACAAACTAGAGGAAACTTGGAGAGTGTGGCAGTGACACACGGCTTAAACCAGCAACTGATTACCTGGCACTTTGACGGATCCCTTACGGCCGAGGCGCCGTGGTCATTAGTCCAAGGAAAACATTCTTTGAACCAATTGTTAACATATTCCAGGTGTCCAGCCAAGCGGCTATTGAGGCACTTAGGTGCAACTAAGTGGATTCCAAACTGGTATGGCAATGTCTTAAAAAACTGAACATACTCCGCTTGCTGAATAAGGTCTGGGTAGCTTGGGTTCCAGGCCATGTTGAATAAGAAGGCAATGAGGCAGCGGACAAGCTAACCAGGAAAGGAGCACCGACGCTACTATACGGGCCATAGGGTTCATGGCTACTACACAAACGAAGAGGAATGGCTGAGAGAACTTTAGGGGGCGAACTTACCAGAAATGGAACAATCCAGGTTGTTTATTGGGGAATACGAGCCCAAGCGCTCAAAGAATTGTTTAAACCTCACCAAGAGGTGCCTCCAAATCATAGTAGGAATACTGATTGGTCACTGCCAACTAAACTATCACCTGGGGAAACTGGGGATATCTATGGGCACTGCCTGCAGGTTCTATACGGAGTGTGACGAAACTTCCACAAATCTTCTGGAGCAGTGTCCGGCACTTGTGTAAAATGGGTTGAAACACTTGAAGTATCATATGTAAAAGCTTAAGAGCAAACCTGCCCCTAAATATTAATCCGTGACTGGTGTATTTATCAGGGCTTTCGAGAAAAACGAGCATTCGAAGGGTTCTGATGTTTTGGTGATAATAATTACGGAGGGTACCTAAAAATAAAGGCCAACAATTTATTGGTATAGTATTTTAAGGATTGTTTCGTGTAGTTTTTAGTTTTGAGGAGGAGGAGGAGGAATTCACTTGCCACTTTTTATAAACCTAATTTCGTGATACTATTCAGCGAATTTCACTGAAATTACACCTTTAACTTACGTTCATGAAAATATACCTCTCCATATTCAACAACAGCAACACTTGCCTTGTTGTAACCACGGAAACGCACGCGTTGTTTCTAATCCACGTTTTAAGATTGTTTGAAAAGTTTTTACGTTTATTTAACCAAAAATTAGCTCCACAAAAGATATGAATTTCGCCTAAAAGACGAATAACACCTTAACAGGTATTCACATTCTACAACAGCCAAATTGCGTCTATTCAAAGCTCCTTAGTTACCGGGGCAAAAGTCATGAAATCTTTAGCCTCAAATTGTAGTTTTATGACAACATAGGCAGCCGCCCGACTGGAAACCTCGTGGAAATATGGTGCTTGTGGATTTCTTGATGTTTGTTTGCTCGCCATTGCACCATTTTCTATGGAGTTTATTACCTGCGCCATGTGAAAGTAAAGCTTGTTTAATATCCGCTACTGACCTTAGACAATGACTGACTGACCGGTAGTCTACGGACACTGATAATTACGAGTAAAGCGTCTATCTGTGCGATATTATCAAAAGATAGATTTCATTTGCTGGTGAGTAGGCATGGGGTTGACTGAGAGCAGGCTAGCTTTGTGGCATGCTGGATAATATTATAAAAAGCAATGGCTACAGGGAAATGTTTTTCTGGTTTCCGACATGGTCTAATATGCATACTTGATTTCAACGACGTAACATTTTTAATGCCATAAAAGATACTGTTCTGAATTCAAGGTGGTCCAATATTATTGTTCTACAAATAGAAATAAGTCACCGAATTGACCTTATCTTGGTACAAATGGCATGTGAATGAACTGTCCTGAAGAAACCTGACCCTATCTTGAAGGGCCACTGCCATGAAATTTCGACCCCCTTCTATACCAGGTTTCAAAGATGATCTTTTTAAGGATGTCGGTCGATACGGGGAGTTGTCACGTCCGAAGCGATAAAGTGATGCACGGTACCTTCCGTGTCCGCTTAAGAATTGAGTTAGGTCGTAACTAACCTCACCGCACCTTCGCTTGATCCATTTAGAGACAGCGTCCTTTAGGTGAATCATCCCATCTTTTTGCCATTCCAAAATAGATTCACCTTGTGCTAATTGCCGACGATAGGTATAGGGGTCGCCGATTGGATATGATGGGTCATAGAGGCGTCGACCCTTGTTCGCCAAGATGTCGATGGGAACCATGCCTGTTGACACACAGGCTGCTTCGTCTGATGTTCTACGGTAAGCACACGACGTTCACAATGCACTCAATCGGTATGTGGCTGCGAGTTTTCTTCTATTTACTTCCAACGTCAAAAATCATGCCCAGACTGGAGCTGCATAAAGCAAGATGGAGCTGACAATTCTCGAGATAAGAAACCGGCGGCTTTGCCTAGGGCCACCTATATTTGGTAACATTCTTGTCAAAAAGTAACCATCCCGGAAGCTTTCGCTGCTAAATTTTCAAGATGGGACTTGCACTTCCGTCTTTGAGTCAACCATGACTTCCAGGTATTTAAGGATTGGCTGCGACTATATGATGTTTTCGCCAATCCTGATCTTTATCGTCGATTGCTTCCTTCGCTTGATGATCAAAACTACCTCGGTTTTATGCTCTGCGAGTGTCAGACCAGCTTTCTCTAGCCAAGATTTGATTTCAAAAATTGCCTCGTTTGTGAATATCTCGATTTCATTAATATCTTATGCCACAATAGTCATTGCTATGTCGTCTGCGAAGCGAATGGTGGTCACTCCTTTGGGCAGTTGCAACTTTAAAATTCGATCATACAAAGTTCTGTCCCTTTTTAAATTGTTTTGTAACGAGAGAAACATGTGATAATCGGAGGGCGCTAGGTCTAAGGGTTATGGTGGATGTGACATAATTTCCCAGTCTAGCTCTAACAAGTAGCCAAAGCAGCATGCGGTCTGGCATTATCATGATGCAGTATAACATGCTTCCTATTGAACATCGCTGGCCTCTTTTTTCTTATTGTTTTATTTAAATCATCCATTTTCTTACAGTATCTCTCCAAATTTAGCTTTTCACCAGGTCTCAAAAGCACATAATGTAGAGTAGGGGTCTAACAGGTATCAGTGGCCGCTCCGAGGGGCCCAATTAGCGCTTTGGTGCGGCGTTTTGATGCAACAAACTCCTAAGACCGTGACTGTTGTTATGGGAGCAGGGAAGCAGAGTCCAGCCGGCTCGGATCTTCAGAATGAAGGAAAGCAGCTCTCCAACCCTGCAGCTAGAAATCTCTCTGAGGTCCCCAAAGAATGGTTTACCCAGTGTCCGCAGCCTGACTCTAGCCAGAACTGGGCAATCGCAGAGAAAGTGCATGAGGGTTTCCCTTCCTTCTCCGCAGCTTCGGCAATGCGAGTTGTAGGGTATGCCCCGTGCAGACCGCCGTAATCTTGAAAGCATTTGCACGCGTCTGGCACAGCACATAATGTATTGGTCCTTAGATTTCCCACCATATACACAACATTCTCTTCTTCAGGGTCAAGCTCGGCTTAGAAATGGAGGGGGCAGGCTGTCCGAGTTTGCAATATCCTCTTTTCTTCACGATGTTTTCGTATGTAATCCATTTTTCGTCAGCATCTGGTCCAAGAAAGGTTCATTTTTGTATCGAGCAAGCACCGATCATCCTGATCCTGAACTAACAACTACCTTCCTCCCCTCCCCTCCCGTTGGTGAAAGGAATTCCCTGACTTGAAGGCTCCCAAAGCCGGGAGAGCGGGAGGACTAGCCCGAAGTAATGTGTCAAACGGTTCCAGGCTAGTTCTCTGATGACAGGGAGGTGTTTAGTTGGTAGTCCGCCAGCGTGCTGTGGCGTGAGTCCAACACTCTGTGCGTAAACGCATTCACCTACCCTACTCCCAAAAAAAAAAAGCACCGATCATGCTCAACTCATGAGGCACCCATCTGGAATATTTATAGACCAATCCTAGCTTCCGAATATGGTCGGAAATGATTTGTTGAGTTGAACTCAGCTTCTCTGCAATCTCCGATGTTGTCAAAAATGGATCTTGCTCTATCATAGTTGAGATAATGGCGTCATCGATCAAAGATGGCCGTCCTGAATATGGCTTGTCACTAAGGTCGACATCATCTGCTTCAAATTATTCAAACCATCTTCTGCGTTCTGTCAGAAACTGCACATGCACCAAAGGCTTCCACTAAATTTCGACGCGCTTCTGTAGCATTTTTCCCTGGTTGGAACTCGAACAAAATACAGCGACGTAATTGAACTTTATCGGTAGCCTTATTTTTACGATCGTGTCTCACTTAATAATGACATGAGACATCCTTGTTTCAGTTTATTTAGGAGAGTACATGTGTGTAAATGCAATGATAAAGAGAGATATTCCTATATGTCTCATATCAACATGTGCATATGGATTGAAACTTGAAGTCACACTATCGGACAGAACTTTCCGGAAGACTTAATATTTTGCTCCATTTTGCCGTATTGATGGCATTCTTCACGTCGAGAGTAACTACCGCGCAAGATTTATTAACCTCCATTGCTTTTTCCGCAATTTCCGGGACGGTGCTGATCGCATTGGCAGTAGATCTTGCCGTTTGGAATCCGAACTGACTGTCTGACAGACCGCGCTACTTTTCTGTGATTGGTACAAGCCTATTGAAAATGACCCGTTCGAAAAGTTTGCCGATGTCGTTTAACAGGCATATAGGCCCATAAGACGACGGGTCACCCAAAGGTTCATTTGGCTTCGGGACTAACCCAAGCCTCCGTTTCCTCCACTTTTCCGGGAAGATCCCATCTTTGGGGCACGTCGTAAATGTTTTAGCGAACCACTTTGGAACTGTTTTGACAGCCACTGTCAATGCTTTATTCGGAATGCCGGCTAAACCTGGGGCTTTATTTTCGACAATCTTCTTCGCGGGTTCCAGGACTTCTTCAGTGGTTACCTCGGAATTTCCTCGGGATCTATCTGGGCAGTGGGTAGGTTCGATTCACTTGAAACTTGTGGGAAGAGAGTACTAATGATATCCTGCAGCAAATCAGGATTGATGATTGGTTGTGAGCACTAATCCTTGATTGATGCCATGACTGCCTTGTATGGACCTCCCCATTGGCCAAAGTCCGCTTCCTTGTATAACCTCTTGAAGTGTTCAGTTTTACGTCTAGAGATGGCTGCTTGCAGTTTTTTCCTTGCCTTCTTATATCGGTTACGCAACTCTTCAGACTCAGGTCGGTCTTTGCTACGTTGGCTGTTTCTCCTGGCTTTAAGGCAAATTTTACGAAGGTCTTCTATTGCTACATTTTTCCCAGAAGTTGGGCATACGTTTCTTGAGTACAGTGTGGCGAGGCTTGAAAGCGTCACACGCTTTTTGTATCCTTTTAAGAACCTGCGTCATTTTTTCTTCTGCGTTTCCCATCGGCATAGCTTCCTGCAGAAGTGTTTCCTCAAACATTTGCTTGTCAAGTTTTTTGGATGTCCAACCCGCTACTGCAGTTTTCTGTATTCGTTTCGCTGCTGCCCTACGCCCCATCTGGATGATGATAGTCTGATGGTCACTGAGCGTATATTCCTCCCTCACCTGTCATTGGAGATCCTCAGATAATGTGTCGCTAACAAAGGTAAGGTCTACCACTGATCCCATATCCCGTCTCCGAAAAGTATTGACGCCGGCAGTATTCGCCAGAACGATATTCAGACGTAAAAATACTTCGAGCAATATGCGACCTCTTGCATTTGTTTCGCGACTACCCCAATCTTCGGCCCGAACGGCTTACTTCGGAAGCTAATTTTTCCATCATCAGTACGAATTCATCTAGCGTGAGGATTGGCGCAGCGTAGCAGGTGAATATGTGCCATCTACTTTAGCTCATGTGAATCCATCTTCTGCGCTATTGCTTGTGTTTCTAGTCCAGATTGCAGCTTTGCCGCTTCTATCTGATACAAAGACACCACTGTGGAAATCTTGCATATAATGGTAACGTCAATTTAACTTTCAAGAACGCTTTGAGAGAGCAGTTCCTGAGCTGCCTGGCAATAGTTTAAATTCAGCGAAAGGAACTTCATTTACAAAAAGTTCAAGCTGGTCTCTGCATAGCAGGCATTTGGGATTCCCATTGCATTCTTTGGCAATATGCCTTTCTTCACATCTTCGGCGCAACTTAGATCTATAGTACTTGCTTGAATAGTTGCTCGGGATGTGTCCAAATTCCAGGGGTTTGAAACACCTCTTCGGCGATATCTGTTCTCGCAGTCGACAACTGACCCAGCTGACGCGGATTTGGCCAACAACAATAGCGTTTTTCGCTGTTTCGAATGGTGAGGCTATTGTAGCCGTCTGAGTACTCCCATATGCATTACGGAGCCTTATCACATTGGACTCAAGGATCGCACCTGACCCGAGTTGAGTCTTCAAATTGTGATCACTATTATCACTGCTATTGGGGAGGTTCTGAGCTTCAAAATGGTATATAGATTGGGAGGTCTGGGTGCCAGGAAAATTGCTGATTTTTAGAGGAATCTTGGCAAAAACTTTAAAAGCTTATATCCCCGTTAATATTGAGAATTTCGCAAAAAGGAGCTTAATTTGTGATCACTACTATTGGGGGAGGGTCTGAGCTTCAAAATGGTATAGAGGTTGGGAGGTCCGGGTGCCAGGAAAATTGTTGATTTTTGGAGGAATCTTGGCAAAAACTTTAAACGCTTTGCCCAGTGACAACTCGATCTTCTTATGTATATCGTGGGACTTACTCTCCCCAGGCCTAAGCTCAAGAAACAGATCGCCTCTCTGCGTGCGTCTTATCCGGTTCACGTGTTCACCCAGTTCTAGGAGGGAACTTTCTGTCTTCACTTTCCCCAAGATTTCCGCATTTGTCAGCTCGCTTGTTGATTTTATAACCTGGCATCTGGGCGCGACTTCTTTTTCGATCTACCTTTTCTCTCTACTTTGGTCCAAATAGAGTCTCTGACGCTTATCTCTTGATGGTTCGGTAGACTTTAACCGGGTAAGTTTGCTGGTTGCACCTGTTATGCTTTACCCTTCTGGTACTTTGGGGTCAGCTCTGGGAATTCTCTATTAGTATCCCTATGCCGTTTGCAGAGCTCTGATATTTCTTTTTTATCTCGAAGGCGATCCACTCCTAGGTTGTCAACTCTAGTCCGAGTTCCTACCAGATGTATTGATTCTGAAGACGTTTGTGTAGCAGTAGAGTAGCTCGTTCCGTGCCTCAAAATACATCGATCTAATAGCACGTACTTGACTTTTTATTTCGCCGTGCACGTTGTGACGAGGATATCTGTCTGTCTGTCCGTCTGTCTGTCTGTCAGTCTGTCTGTCTGTCCATCAGACGCATTTTTCTCCAAGACGGTTGTAGCGATTCACACCAAATTGGTGAAAAGGTGGGAACTGTGATCTCTCGCGCATATAATGAGTTACATAATTCTACATCGAATTTAAGGGGGTCCCCGTACATACAATCTTATCTATTTGAATAGTTAATACTAGAAAATTCTATCTAAATATCTATCTATAGTTAATTTACTTTTTTGACTCCCTACAAAGAGCCATAATGAAGACCGACTGACAAGGATACCACCCATACCTGGAAATGCATTCTTTCACTGAACTCCTTTGATATTTATCTACGCAAACATACTTTAGCTTCCTCCCCTTCACTAACAACTCACACGAAACTTTGAACTTTGAATCGTTTGAACTCTGTACACTCTTTGACTTCTGCATTTCTGTTTCAAAGCCGTGATATCTGCAAGTACTTGCAGTCCAATGAAGCAGGAACTCACTCATGCCTTGGCGATGCACTTCTGTGCATACAAACAAACGCTGAACGAGTGACTGAAATTATTCCTCCACCTGAGAGAACTCCATTAAACTTTATGGAACTTTACGAAATTTCCTTATGCAATGGGTACGTATTTAATTATACATTATAATCCGAGTAGATACTGAGTGAGTGAATGCAATCGATCTGATATGATACGAACGGTTGAAGGTCTCCTCAATTTTCCGATTCCGTGTGCAATTTACCTTTCATATTTGATATTGTTGCATATGCCGTTGCTGTTTCAGGTCAATGTAGGCGCAATTCACCTTTGAATAGTTTACATTACATAATTTACATTGGCAAATTGAAGATGTAATAATTTTCGGTGGATTAAACGCTTCAGGAAATGCAGCGGGAGGGAGTGCCAGATAAGAAAATCTTGGCTCTTGAGCTACTAAATAAGATTCTACCAGTCCGATGACTTTTCTATTTGACGATGTTAACATTGAAACAAACAATAATATATTTAGGGATTGTGGAGTCCTAAGTCCGCATCCACTTGATATCAGGACCGGGCCAAAAGAAGAGCGACTTACTCCCATTCTTTATGGTCCACGGACTCCTCTTTTTTGGGTTTAACACCCAAAGTTCAATAATCAAAAGAGGGACGAAGACGGCTACGGTTTGTCATCAGACGCTGCTTCACCTATGCCCTGGGAACAGCATGACCGAAGCGGCTCGCACGTGATATGCGCTCCTTTTTATAATTCGCAAATCACGACAGGGATGCGAATTATATCCAAAGTAGATCCACCCACAGTTGGGACCAAAGCTTGGTCGGAGCTAGACAATTCTAGCTGAGGTACATTTGGTCCGGTTCGACATCAAGTGAATGCGGACTTAGGACTATTTAATCCCAAAATAAAACATGCGTCAACCGGTTGACCCTCCTTGAGTACTCAACATTAAAATCATCCATAATGCTGATGATGGCGGCCTACCCTGATTAGGTTAAGCTTGCATAATTCGGCAAATCCTCAAACGACCTTCTCGCAGCGGATACTGCAAACTGTCTTCGGACAGGCGAAGAGTTCGCAGGCTCCTGTTAGCCATATAAAGTTGCAACGGAGAAGAGCTCGTTAGGAACGGTAATGTGCACTAGATGAGTGGCAACTATCTTGGCAAAATGAGACTAGATGCAGATGGAGTTCGCGGCTTATTGGCGACTTAGGTACGTGATTGGATGGAAAGTGTGGTGAGACTGACTATTTCTTTATCCAGCTTCTAAGTGGGTATGGAGCCGGGGAGAGGAGCCGAAACAATAGCTTGACGATCGCCTTTCCAGCACTGGAAAAGGCGCTAACAACATACGCTGAGGGCTTCGTGACCAATATGGGCCGCTTGGTCTTCAGTATGCAAATTCTGAATACCTTGGGCACCTTCAGTTTCAACTAGGACTCTTCCCTTGGTGGCCGCGCTAGTCAGGATGGACATTTTCCCGGAGTACTCGTGGAACCAAGACATGGACTCAACAAATTAAAATAAAGAACTGACGATAGAAGAAGAGACGGTGACGCCAGACGTATCATTGGACAGCAAACTGCTGGTATTCTGCCAAAAGACAGTAGCTATCTAGGGCAGTACAGTCGTTGCTGGCCGTAGAATTTCCATTTCAAACCAACAGCAGGGACCGACGCGAGTCAGGTGTAGATGGACTAGTAGTTTCCAGTTTAAAATCCGCTATGGTCGAGCCGGGTGTAGTAGGTAACAACGATAGTACTCCTAGCCCGACACCGTCGAAGTCGAAATTGTCTTGAAAGGCACACGCTGACAAGAATGTCGATCACTGGAAACCAGCAAAGAAGCGAATGTCCACTGGAGTCCTGATCAGAAGCCAGTACCAGAAAGCCATATATATATGCTGAGTAAGATTACGAATAATAATGAACCCGGTACTGTAGACAAGCGGGATGAAAGGACCTCACTACATAATAGGCAATTGTCGAAGAAATCAATAACAAATGGGTGGGGAACGACCAGAAAGCGAAGCCCACCACCTTCAAACACAATCGATCTCAAGGCGAGGTCGGAATACAATAGAAGCGCAGCACAATGTGCAAAGGTCCATACGCCAAGCAACCTCTGCAAACAGGTAAGCAACAACAGCCGGTCAATCAGGCACGAATCGGGAAATCCCTCAGGCACATGGCCGGGAGTAACTTACGTTTGGCGCTAGTGAATGGTAATTCCGTTAGCGGCAAACTAGCGCCGGAGGTGTGGACCAGTATTGAGGCTAGGCTGGAGGAGATGGCCATTCAGTATCTCCTGGATGGCAAAGGCGAACAGAAGGGATTTGTCCTCTGCTTCGATTCTTCTGAGGTGATCGGTGAGTTCCACGTTATGGCACGCGAGAACCAATTTCCAGGGACTTACTCGGTCCGTACGACGACTGGATAAGGGCAAGCTCGTCCAATCCCCGCGCCTTCAAAACGAAGGATTGCCAGGAGAAACCCCAGGCAAATAGCCAACCGTTTCTGCTTTGTATGAATAGAGATTGCCTGGAGGCAGTGGGAAAGTGTTCCGCTCCACGAAACCGGATGGCGACCTGCATCCGGTCGACGTCCCCAACGAGCTGTAGGAGGAGATGAAGATCGACGTTCCGACGGGGACTGTCGAGCCCCCACGCAAGCAGATCATGCTGAAGGGTTGCGCAGATAATCCTGGAACGGGTGAGGCCAAATAATCAAAGGGATCCAAAACAGACATTATAATTTATTTCATAGCACAAATGACACTAATCGGAACAGGAAGAGTCTTCACGTTTTTCTATGTCCGGACCTTAGTATCAGCGACCTAGTCGGGGTCAAACTGAAGCACGCGGAAGTGCAGAACCTGTATATTTCCTCGGCTTAAATGGCTTACGAACTATCAGCTTCGTTAGAAGAACTACAATATTTCACGTCCTCCATTGCACCAAAAAAGGCCCATGCAAGGCATATGATTTGAGGCAGCTCGGAAACCAACGAAAAAGATCATTCTTTGATTTGAAATCTATCGGTTTGTAACAGCAGTAGTGCACCGACCTTTCCAGCCCGGAGAACTGGAACGAGACAACTGAGAAGAGATCATTGATAAGACGCTGCTAGTCTACAATGGGATTCTTAGGGAGGAGAACTGGAGAGGGTCTGACCAAAGATCCTGCTCAGATCACAGTTGGATGCTTTTCAGTATAGATGTGCAGAGATTTCCAATCCTTTCAGAGACACCAGGAGGATCAACTGGAGGAAGTTCGGAAGTTAGTTACCAAAAATAAACTCACTGATGCACAAATTGGTAACGTTGGCACGATGGGTGAAGTGGAGTCAAAGGTGAAGCTTCTGGTAAAGGCTGTCGAAATCGCCGTCAAAGTCTTGTGCCTTACGGAATACAGCAAGAGGACAGTGCCACCGGGATGAAATGAAGATCTATCCAGCCTTAAGAAGTTAACAAGGAAGGTCGTCAACATCTACTACAGGCACAAATATTGGCAGCCATACAAGAACTGCTTGAAGAAGTACAAGCCGACCATCAAGACTTTCGGGAGGCGTTCCTGGTTGGACTAGTGTCAGAACATTGAAAGCACCAACAAATCTACGAGACTCAGGAAGATTCTATGCAAGGAACGTAGAAAACAATTTTTTCTAAAAAGTCAAGAGACTTCTGGACGGTGAAACCCTGGAGTTGCTGGTTCGGACGCACTTCCCCACCAGTGAGGAGGATTGTGCGTCAGAACCTTACTTGAAGAGTATGCAACTCCAGCCGTGTGAAACTATTGAGTCGGTAATTACCAAGGATAAAATGCTGGACTATAAACAGCTTCTCAGCAAATGAATGGCATAATGCCAGTTATGGTGCAGAAGCAGCAAGAAAGGGTTATGCTGTGGCTTATCGAAATTTACCGAAGCTGTACCTCTTTGGGATATGCACCACAGTCTGGGAGACGCGTGCGCTTGGTTTTTATATTGAAAGCGGGCAGGCGACGCGCGAAGGCTATTCGACTAAATTACCTCCGTATTTAACACTCTTGAGCGATACATGCTAAGAATCAGGGTAATCTAGTTTGATGGGGAGATATCTACAACAGCAGACGTACACTAGGGTGGCGCCATCTCTCCAGCACTCTGGTTGATAATGATGAACGAGCGTGGTTAAGGTGGCGGCATATGTCGACGTGTTGGTGATATTGGTGTTCCGCTCCATTATAAGTGGATGGTTACAAAGAGGAAGGCGGGACAGCAAACTCCACATGGTGGCCCCGGGAAATGCTGTATTCACCTCGACTGGTTGGTCGTGACGTAGTAGGTGAATGCTCTAAGGCCTACTTAGGGCAATCAGACCCGAGACTACGCGGGGACTCATCGGAAGTGATTTCCGCCACGAAATGTCACCAGCGGTTATCCGGTACCATGAGAACCGGGATAGCCATAGCCTTCTGAGCTCATATATCTCAAGAATTTTCCTAGGGAAGTGATCTCGGCCCGGTTATTTACGGTTGACCCCTTAGTGGTAGTTCGTCTAGGAGGATAGAGATCTTTGTGCCTCGAGCGTGCAGTTGCGCTTACAACTCGGGTGCCGTATTTCCAGTCCCAGTCCCGTCCCATCAGCATGAGTGCTGAGTCATCCACTCGGTATAGACTGGTCGTTGCTTGTCATAGCGGGGCTTTGATTGTGATCAAATCAATTCGTGTCTTAAGAAGGCCGTGGAGTTAGGTATAAACCTTGTGTACTCACATTAAACCAGTCTCCGTTATGAATGAAATGATGGCAGGGCCGTTGGGGAAGGTTTGTCTGCGGGCTGCGACATGCGGACTCGGTATAAATCCAACTAAAACGGAGCTGATGCTATTTGCCACCAAGACAAGGGGACCCGAGTTCTACCACTCACGGCTAAACGAACAAACATTGTTCCTTTTCTCAAATGTAATCCTGGACTCTAAGTTAAATTAAAGATTGAACATAGAACTGCGGGTTAAGAAGCCATAACCTTCCACGCCTGCAGGAGGACCTTTACAAGGAAATGGATGCAGACAACCGTGGTTCATCCCATCCTCATGGTTCTATTATGTGTGGCAGACGCTGAGCAAAAAGTAGAATAGAATAAAGTTCAATAGGATTCAAATAACCTCGTGGGCAAGTGATACCGGGGCTCTTTAGCCCTGCCCAGAAGATGCTCAAAATGTACTTCTACATCTCCTCCGCCTGGTCCTTCACATTAAATACGCAGTGCAGTGCCGTCAGACTGCGTGAGTCCGGCTGTTTGACAGCGAAGACTTAAGCACATAGTAACATCCTAGACGAAGTACCTCGGCGCGGAAGCTGAGTTTCATGAAAATTTTGTTGTTGATTTTCCAACCAGCACAAAGTGGAGGCCTGTTGCAAAATTATGACACATTATTCCTCACCGACGCATCAAGGTTGGTTTGTGATGTCGGTGCGCGAGTTTTCTCGGATACACATAGCGTAGCCGAATTGTACTGTGTTCCAGGACTCACTAGTGTATTCCAAACGGAAGTACTAGCGGTACTGAAAGCCTATCGATGGTTGCACAACCTGAGTGGCACCATCAAAGTCACTCTCGGATTCTCGGCCATAGGAACATAGACGGGAATGAGCGGCCAGACGGAGTAGCCAGGAGGGGCTCTGCTCTTGGCAGTCATTAAAGGAATATAGTCTATGTTCCACTGGCGACTGTTAAGAGTGGAATCCCCTCAAACTACTTAGCAGCCACGAACTTTAGGTAGGTGAACCTTCGCTATCTGCACCAAGTCAAGGAGGATTTGGCCCACCTATAACGAGACGCGATGGGAAGAACTCTTATGCCACACCTGTGCCACACCGGCACTCTGCGTGGGACGGTGGCGCATAGGGGAAAATCCCGTCAGACTCGCCATACCCTACAATTTGCATTGCCGAAACTGCGTAGAAGAGAGAGAAAACCTGAAGCTAGAGCCAGACTACAAACACTACGTAAACCATTCGTTGAGGAACTCAGGGAGATCTCTAATTGCAGAGTAGGCGGGCTGCTTCCTCCGGGAAGCTACGGGCAGGTTTTAAAGGTCTGAAACGTCTGGACGCTGCCTCTTTACTTTTGCCAAAGCGGGCATTGTATTGGGAGTTTGTGGCAAAAAGACGGCGCACCTTAGTCCTAATTGAGCTTATCGGAGCGGCCACTACTACCTACCTTTCACATGCTAGGGTAATGACAGCTTTCAACCCATTTTTTAAAAACCTTACGGGGAGGAGAACGAAATACATTGATCGGATTCCAGCTGAAACAGGTTTGAAAGGGTCTCACATTACTGCGGAAAGGCGACAAATACTAGTGAATCATTAGCGCAGATGACGATCAACATCGGTGGCCCGAGATACAGATTATTCGAAGAGGAACCACTGCTCTCTGAAAGGAATCAGAGGAAGATTACCTGTTCACCAAGTAATGCTTCGCTGCAGTTTGGCGGGGAAAGAGAATGGAATTTTATTAATATTATATGATTCCCAAACCCTGTTTCAACCAGGCACATTAGTGTCTTTCTAAGATTTTCGTCGCGAGCCAAATGCAGAAATTTCGTTTTATCCCTTTAGATTTTGGGAACTAGTTTGAGAAACGCCGCTGATTGTATGGCGAAGTAACTAGGCCAACTCACCCTTGGACATAGATAGATAATCACCGGGTTATTGTGGCTCTAATTTTGATTTAGGAGTTCCTTAAGCATGAAAGTAAGATACAATGAAAATAATTATTTAAGAGACATAAGCTTGTATCCCATATGCGAGGAATACACAAAGGTTTTCCCGCTAGTCAGGATAATGAAATCGACCTGAATTTTTCACCCAAATCGACACGTGGATTGCTCCAGGACACATGACCCAAAATAATTGAAGAGGAGCGTGAGCTTATTACGAATCGTTGGTGAAAGGTGGAGTACTTGGGAAGGAAATCCAATATCACAGGGCGTAGGTGCTTGTGTCATATGCGCTCCTTGAAAGTTCCTGTACTTGACCTTGCGGATACCCAGAAGTATACTCCAGTCTCCGCAATGAAATCGATCTTCTTTTAAATTCCACTCAAATTAAAATTCAACTAAATGTGAAATTCTGAATATCTCTCTCTGCCAAATCAACAGGTAACATAACTCCCATCACTTCCTAGTCCTTCCAAATCCAATCCGTTCTGTGAAACGACATTTTCAGTAAATCGAACGAAGCATCTTCAAGTCTATCTCTTTCATTCCTCAAGATTCTCAACAATTCAGGCATTTACATTTGAGAGGAGTCCTTAGCCGGATACTGCTTCCACTCGAATTGATGAACTTTTAGGGGGGCGTTCACCACATTTCCCATCCATTCTAAGCAGCAATCGGTCCTTTATGTTACCCTCATGATTCGCCTACGAGCTTTTGCCCACAGGGATGGAGTGTGATTTGAGTATTCTTCGTGGGATACCCAGTCCTGTTGCGTAGTAAGCACAGGATACACTATTTGATGATGATGACGACAATAATGAGGTTGCTTACTTAAGGAATTGAGGTTTTATCGAATTGAAGGACGCAAAGTTGATAAGATTTTTTTTCCTTTTTTCCTGGAATATGTATAAGTCGGATCGTTTCAGTTTTATATTTCATTTCGTCCTCATTTCGATGAGTTGGAAAATGTTCTTATGGAAAAATAAGGGAAAGAAAGCCCAACTTCACTCTGGCGCGGGGCTCTTATTTGTTATATGGATAGGATCTCGGTACTTACCCATCTGTTTGACTACGTACGAAGTTAAGAAAGAAAATCGAGAATTCCTCGATGGAGCAGCCTTGATTCGTGTCCTGTAAAGAAAGAAGGTAAACATTTGAATGGATGTTTGGTACCGTACACTCTGCGTATTCAAACAACAAGTTAGATTCCAGCGGGAGGTAAATGTTTTTATTGTAGCTTTCATTTTCAAATATGAGTTTTCAAAGAAGTCTTACTTCTCTGCATGGTTGGAAGTAGGTCAAAGGAAAAGCGGAGGATATGAGATAATTACGTATGTTCTGTGATCATAAAACAAATTTCTGCTTCGGAAGGTCTAACCAAAAGACGCTCACTCTGAGCTTTATATTGGGTATAACCATGAAATTGATAGAACCATTCCAATCATAAAAGCAAAAGCGAGCCAGCTGATGCCTGTAATAAAATGAAACCTCACCATGCCATGTGGGGTAGGTGGGACGTCACCTTGAAAGTTAATGTGAAATGATATGTGGTTTCAATAGATTGAAAAGGTAGCTGGCGTTAGGCAACGGAGCAGACAATCAAGGCCTTAGGTAGAATTCCGCGATTTGATGGTAAGCCAGGGCGTCAGTATACAGCTGTCAGGGTCGATGGTATAAATATCAGATTATGTCAGCAATGTGTATTTGGGGATGAAAACGTTGCACCCAACGTGAACTAATTGATTTTCGGGACTACAGCAGAAGAATTTAGTCGCAAATGGCCGGTATTATTAGCGATTGACTATAATAAATGTCAAAATGTCCTTGTCCTGCTTTTCCTCTAGTAGTTTTCCAGTGAATGAATAGTACAGTGTAGTAGAGATGCCAAAAAAGACACCGCGCCAGCAGAGCTGGAACCACTACCACAGATGAGATCAACTTGACCCTTATCCACGCAGAATCATAAGACCAACAAATCAATTTTGGGAAAATATGGGAAAGAGGGCTAAAAAAAGGATGAGCAGATTAACCAGGGGGTTTCAGCGAAAGTCCGAGGAGTAACTCCATCAGCTCGGCAAGCTCAATCGGACGCGCCGCTCGCGCTTTCCACTGAGGACATTTATCTCCTGGAAGAAAGGTTTCAGGTGAGCTATCGAGACTTTCTTGGGTGGGCCTCCGACGTTAAGCGTAAAGTGGTGCGGATCTTGTTCAAGGACTATGTGAGGTCCATCGATTGGTGACTGCAACGGCCTCAGGGCGGCGTCAGTCCTTACCAAGACGTGCGTGTACGACTCAAGAAGCTTGGGAACGCTGGCAATGTTGTTCGCATGGCTGGTGGGTGGCAGTGGTTTGATCCGGCTCACGGTGTCTCTGAGGAGTTTCAACAGTTCGGTTGGATTTATGCTTGACCACACGTCGAGAACTGGGTCACTGGGGAGTCTCAATTTCTCCCCATATATAAGTTCCACGGAGCTTGCGACAAACTCCTCGCGGTTGACTATCCGTAGGCCAAGTAGGACGAGAAGCAGGACCTGCGAACAGGAAGGATCGTCTTCCGCCATTATAGGGACCTTTGGCGTCATGTGCCATATTTAGAGCATCCCGTTGGACTGCGGGTGTCCGGTGGCATTAGAAGCCAAAGAGTTGGCCTAACTTCAAGAAAAGAAAGGATTCAAACTGCATTCCCTGGTCAGTGATGATGATCGCGGGCACATTAAAGCGTGTGACCCACTCTCGCTAGAGCGCCTCGGCACATGATAATGCCGTAATGTCTTTGTCTTGCCTCAGGCCACCGCGTAAACCTATTGCTGATTGCGAAGCAATACCTGAAACCGTAGTCGGAGTCTCGCAACGGGCCAATGATGTCGAGGTGGATGGTGTGGAAGCGCTTGATGGCCCTAGGGAAAGCTTTACACTTCTGACATGCGATGCACTGTCTGGCCCAAGAATTAATGCTAATGTTCATGAACGGTCAGAAATATTTGACTAACTGGCTCGTTGTCCGGATGCCAGGGTGCGCCAGATCTTGAACTGCGTTAAATACTTGCTTACGAACAGCGGCCGAAATGTATGGCCATGGCCCTGAGGTCTCGCAGTATAATGTAGAGGTCGAGCCGAAAATGGGGAACTCCCTGAAGGTATACTTGAATTTCCCCTTCAGGTCCTGAAGAAGTGCGTCGTTCTTCTGTGCCTCCACGATTGCCGGGAAATCGATTATGGCGGGGATCTTGACTCCTCAATGCATGACAAAGCGTTAGCAGCTACGTTGCTTTTTCCAAACACGTGCTGGATGTCGGAGGTGAACTGGCTTATACACCTCAGGTGTCTGAGTTCACGAGGAAACGCTTTATGGGGTTTCTGTTTTAAGGCAAATGTAAGAGGCTTGTGGTCCATGAACACTGTGAACGGTCCGCCTTCTAGGAAATAGCGAAAGTCTTTGATTACGAGGTACGCGGTTAATAAATTACAACCGTAGGTACTGTATTTTCATTGGGCAAGGTTCAACTATTTTGAGAAGTAGCTTAATGGCTGCCAGGTTTGGTTTACTTTTTGCTAAAGAGCACGTGTTGCGGCAATGTCTGAGCCACCGACGAAAACGGCTAGGGGTGTATCTTGTTGAGTAAATTCCAGAAGCATGCTGTCTACCAGCTGTTGCTTGGTTGACTTAAATATCAGGATAGTCACTTTTGATCACTTGATCAGTCGGGTATCTTCGGTTTTTGACCCGAACCGATTGATGATGGGAGGAAACGACGGTAAAAGTTTAGCATCCAACGTTGAGAACAAGACCTACCTCAAGGAGATGTTGAAAAATGCACTCAAGGTACGCTGAAGAAGAGGCGACCAGAACATCATCCATGAAGAAAGTTTAGGAACAAAGTGAATGAATCTCTGAAGTGTTTGCGACACATTGCACAATCCAAAGATCATCCTGGTGAACTCGAAAAGTCCAAAAGGTGTGCATATTGCCATTTTCCGAATGTCTTCAGGAGCTGGAGAGATTTGGTATGCCCTGGGCTATATCCAAGGTAGAAAATATAGGGCTACCAGCGGAAGAATGCGCAAATTAATGGATGAGCGGAATGAGATATCGGTTCGGAATAGTTTCGACCGTTTAGGCGTCTATAGTCGCCACAAGGTTTCCATTGTCCGTTTGGTTTAGGGATCATGTGAAGCGGCGAAGATCAACAGCTGTTTGAGGCTCAGCATATCCCCTACCCTCTTTCCGAGAAAGTATGAAAGCCGGTGGTGTTGATGTTGCGGTATACATGCTTTACTGGCTCGGAGTGGCTACGCTCGGTAGCTATGTTGCCATTTTTGAGGAAGTGCACGAACGCAACGTCTTCGGAATTAATGGATAGAGCGTCGGATGAGCAGGTGGAGATTGTCCTGATGACGTAAGGTTGGTTGTGGGATCCATGCGTTGCAGATTCGCTAAAAAACCATAGTAGCACAGGAAGTATGCGCCTAAATAGGAGTCCTAGCGTCCGCTAAAATGAAACGTCACAAATACGCATATCGAAGTCCCAAACTCAGGTCTACTTTCTAGCTGAACCTGCCTTAGAAGCTTTGTGTGGCTGATGTGTCAATATAGCCGCCGATTATATTTGCCATTTTTGACTAGCCAAAGATATCCGAAATCAACGCATCGTCAGTCCGTCAACAGTTGAGTCAACAAAGGAGTTACATGTGCCTAGTGGCGCCTCAGCAGTCACTACAGTCGACAGTCGACGCGATACCATCAAATTCTGAGGCAATTTCCGGCATTGACCTGCGTTAGTTCCAGGGAACATCACATCATAATAACCGGCCCACCAGTAGCGGAAAAAACTCGAGGGTCTCCACTCGAGAAATTGACCGCAGCAAAATTAGAATTCGAATACTTTTTAAAGATGGGGCACTGACAGCCATCTAACCGTGGGCGAGCCCGGTGTACCTTGTTCCTGGCGGCCCTACGCCGATTATCGTCGGCCTAACGCGACTGATATCCTATGAAACACATCAAAGACGTTTTGGCAGGACTATCGGGTAAACGCATTTTTAGTAAATTAGACCTGTTAAGGGCTTTTCACCAAATTCCCATTGTGGAGAGCGACATTCCTAAAACAGCGGTCGTCACCCCGTAAGGTTTGTACGAGTTTCAAGTGATGACGTTTGGGCATTGGCAGGCCGCCCAGTATTTTCAACGTCTCATGGACGACAAATTAAGAGACCTCGATTTTTGCGTTTCGTACGTTGACCAAATTTTGGTTTCATCAGTGAACCTGGAGCAGCATGAACAACACCTATACTTTTCGAATGACTCATGGCGTTGTGATTAATGCCGGGCATGTATATTCAGCGTTAGAGTTTTTTGGCCATATCATTAACCAAGACAGAATTGGGCCACCGACATCGTGAGTCAAAGCGTTGCGTAACTTTCCTCGGTCGGTCACGTTCAAGGAGCTCCGAAGGTTTCTCGGAGCGCTGAACTATTATCGCCGTCTCATTGCTAATACAGCAAATCTTCAAGCCCCGCCCGAATATTCGACGAGTGTCGCGAAAATATGGTTTCGCTACATTACTAGTTAATTACGAACCAAACAAGCCGTTGGCCTTGGTTATCGACGCGAATGATGTGGCCGTCGGAGCAGAAGCAAGTTACAGCGGAAGATGTCTAAAACTGAACGGAATTACAGTACGTGCGACCGCGAGCTCCTCGCGATATACACAAGCATCCAGTACTTCCAGCTCTTACTCGTGGGAGCTCGGTTTGTAATAAAAGTGAACCACAAGTCGCTAGTTTTCGCGTCTGTCCAGAAATCGAGCACGTTAACTGCTGGAGAGATTTGTCATCTCAGTTACATCTCGCAGTTTTCGACGCAGATTGAGTATATAGCGGGACACACAAACACTGTTGCAGACAATTTATCTGGCGTGGCAGAGATATCTCTGACCACGGATTTTGACGCCAAAGAGTTGATGAGTATCGGCGATACATCGTTGAAACTGACAGCTTTCAACATCCTCCAAGGATCAATTATTTGGTGCGATGCTTCCCTTCCAGCGCCCAGACCTGTGGTCCCTAGGAGTATGCGGACCCGAGTTTTCGACCTCTTTCATCGTAATCGCGTTGGCCTGAGGTCTACCTTTTGAAGGACCAGTCGGCGGAGTCAGTGGCCGAATAATTCTACTCAACCTAGATGTCACGCTATAGCTCACCGAGGATCGTTACCACGAATCAAGGGGCACGGTTTGAATCCACCTTGTTCAAGTCGCTAGCCAATCTAACCGGCTGTAAATGAGCCCGCACCACCCCGTACCATCCGCCGTCAAACGAAGCAATCGAACGGTGGCACCGGTCGCTAAAAGCATCCCTAATGTGCCATGAAAGCAAAGCGAATTGCGTCCATCTACTGCCTATGGTGTTAATTGGACTTCGAAACAGTGTTAAAGAAGAGCTCGGGGCGTCGCCTGCTGAGTTAGTATTCGGAACCACTCTTCAGTTGCCCGGCAAATGGTTCGTCGAGCCACAGTGTCGATCATTGCGAGTTTGTCAGCAATTTGCGGGAGCACATGCGAGAGATGCGTCCACGCCCAATTGTTCATAAGGACTTGGCTTCTTGCTCGCACGTGTTTGTTCGAGTTGACGCTGTGAAGAAGTCTTTGACTCAGCCATATATCGGTAATGGAGAAGCAGACGTACTCGAAGGAGCGGAAAGGCCGGTTGTTGGACCAGAATTGCTCTATGGAACTGAGATGGAACTAATAGTCAAAAGCCTTAAGAAAGAGCCTTAAGAGAAGGGTTAATATTGAGTGAACCTACCAGGAATGGGATAATCTAATCCTTCTGGGAACATAAAATGCAAAACGCGTGCGGGATTGTCTAAACCAAGAAGGATCTTGGGGAATATAGTTGGTATACTTACAGGACACCATAGGATAAGGAAGCATATATGGAACCTGAGGATATTGACAGGCATTATCTGCAGATTCTGTGAAAAAATCTTGAAAACTTCATGCACTTTCTGGAGCCACTTGGTAGTCCACCAAACACGGGTAGGTGACATGGTATAATCACTAACGATTACGTACTATAATTGGGACAACCATTCTTAAAAACGGAATGCTCCTACCCTTGGTCAATAATGATAATACCAGAATCCTAGGATAGGAATTATTATATTAAACATTTTATTTTATCGCTTCCAAATTGCACTTATTTTATAGAACGACCCAGACAACATAATCCATTAAATTTTTCAATAATATCCTCGTAAATGCCGAAATGGGGAAAAGGACTTTAGGTCTTCCGAGGCAAGTCCTGCATAACAACACTAAAAGCTTAATTTATCCTTTGAAATACTCTCAATGTAGTGAACCAAATTTCCATTCCAGTAAAACCTCTTTTCATTTGAATAATCAATAAAAGAAAACGAGAAAAAAAAACAAAAAGAAGGAAAAAAGCGGCCGCGGAAACAAAGAAAAAGAAAAATAATCGAGAATTATAGACAAATCGACAATATTTAAACAAAGCAGGAAATAAGCAACGTGACCCAAACCTAAAATATCCTTTAAAAGGAATCATTTTCATGGCGTATAAAGCTTAATGCCGATTTGAATTCGTTTTCTTCCTTGCCGTTCAGTTTTTCCTGCCTCTTCCATTTCTTTTCCGGTATGTGGAGGTTTTATGCTAAGACGACCTAAGCAAATTCCGCCTCTTTTCCAGACTCGCTGTTTTTCCGTGGTCAGGGCAAGGTGCTAGGGAATAAAAATAAACATAAGGAAGACGTCGGAACGTACCAGGGAGCGACATCCCAAAGAGAACAACCAGAATTGAATCGTCGTCGTAGGAATGAATCAACCGAGGAAAATCAATACTTGTTGAATAAGATTCACCCAAGTCTATAGTACGCATACAAGAAGGGGTGGGTGGAACCCCGATAAATCCTTTATCTAGCCGACGGGTTAAGGAAACTCCAAGCAGAGTTTTATGTGGGCGAAGCAACTATTCTAGGGTTTTCTTCGAATGTTGTATTAAAGGGTCTCATACATGTGTTGATTTAAAGTTATCCTTGATGGGAAGTTTCAAGGATCAAGCAGGAGATTTATGGGAAGTGGAAATTCGGGCCACACTACAGTTTCTGTAAGTGTCGCACGCTTCATTTGGAAACAAAGTAGACAGCACAGAAAAAGAAAATTTCTTCCTAGAGCCCATATCCATGTTAAGGACAGTATGAATGGACACAGAGTTCACAGAAATCGCCCAATCAATCTAAATTTGTCCAAGCCTCTTTGCCTCTTTCTCGCAACGTTCCTGCACAGTATTTTGTTTGAGGATTAAGGGATCCTAAGTCACCATCCACTTGATGTCGGACTGGACACAATAAAGAGCAACTTGCTCCCTCCTTTTTGATCCACGACCCCCCCTTTGGGCTTACCAACGATTATTATTATTATTTTTACCAAATTTGGTAGGATCCTGCTCTATGCTATAGCCTACATTGCTGCAACATTTTGTGATTCTGTTTCGGAGCCTAGGCACCATATAGTGGCAGCCTCTTAATTTTTTTTCAGATTTCTCGGCTGGGTAGTTTCTGAAAATGTATCCGTTAAACAAACTATCACTTTCGACCCTCCGAACTCCCCACCTTTCCAGCATATGTCAAAACTAAGACTGGCTTCGGAAAGTACTAATCGAGACCATTTATTTGATACCCTGCATGACTATATTTGATGTAAAAAACTTTACACCCGCCTTTTGCAAGTATGGGGACTGCATTGGTGAGGGTTCACAGTTCCCACCTTTCTACCAAATTTGATCTCAATCGCGGCAACAGTCTCCAAGAAAAATGCGTGTGGCAGACAGACAGACTGACAGACAAACCATACAATGTACTGGGAGTCACACATACAGCGGCTTTGTGTGGGCGAAAATAAACGGAGTATATGTGTAGAGCTGTTACGTCCCACCAAGTCTGACACTGTCCGAATTCGAGGAAATGCTTGATAGTCTTGTTCTCGACGGAAGGGGTCGTAGTCCAAGGGTTATTGCTGGTGACTTCAATGCTTAGGCCCGTGAGTGGGGTAGCAGAGAGACAAATGCAAGGGGCCGCACTCTGGTAGATGCTTTTGCACAGTTGGATATAATTCTGGCCAACGAATGTTATTTAAACACCTTTCAGAAAGGGGGGTCTGCCTCAATCATAGACCTAACTTTTGTCAGCCCTGGCCCTGAGGTGTCATCCACAGCGATCACTAGGCAATCATTTTTGGGCTATGGTTGGAGTCACTGGGCAGAAGACCACCATGCCCGAAACCGATAAAGAGGTCAGGCTCGTCTGCTAAAGCTCTGGGTGAGCAGACCTTCATAGAGGTATGGCTAGACCAACCTAATAAAGCAGCTGCCTCTATGGAAAGAGCCATTCATGTGGTTCAATGCATCGCCAAAGCGTAAGACGCGTCCATGACTAGGAGGTGCTCACTCCCCCAGTAGAAGACCAAACTACTGGTAAACCACTAAACTGGCCAGCCTTTGATCAGCCTGTCACCAATCCAGAAGAGCGGCTCAGAGGGCGGTAGGCAGAATCGACCAAGGGCAAAAAGAGCGTGCCTATAAGGAAGCCTACAAAACCCTCTCCATCCAACACAACAAGAGGGAATGCTTTAAGAAGCTCTGTTCGGAAGCGGGCGTAAACCCGTGGGGAACGCCTATAGAATCGTGATAGGGCGACTCAGAGGCCGATCATCTCCGCAGATCACGTACCCTTCACTCTTGTTAAAAATTATACAGGGATTATGCCCCCACCAAAAGAAGGGCACAGACAGCTTCCAGCGACCTCTGAATGTGACGGAAATACCGCCAATCACCAGTGACGAGCTGCTGGAGATCTGCGCTAAAATAGGAGATAACAAAGCTCCGGGTCTGGATGGCGTGCCGGATAGGGCCCTTAAGCTTGCCGCGAAATCCAAACCGGACATGTTCGCTGAGTTGTTTGAAGCGTGCATATTCGAGGGGATATTTCCTGCATCATGGAAGCGACAAAAGTTAGTGCTACTGCCTAAGGCTGGTAAACCTCCAGATGAGCCAACCTCCGATAGTCCTATTTGTATTTTGGACACTGTGGGGAAAACGCTGGAGCGAGTAATCTATAATAGATTACTCTCGATTGTTGAGAGACAGGGAGGCCTCCTAGAACGACAGTATGGGTTCCGTAAAGCCAGATCAACCATTGATGCCAACAAAAAGGGTAGTACTCGCAAATATTGGGTGGTGGTGACCCTGGATGTGAGAAATGCATTCAACTTGGCCAATTGGAACCTAATACAGGAATCTCTGGCGAAGATTGGTATTGCCGCTTATGTTGCAGCTGTTGTCAACAGCTATTTACAAGAACGGAGGTTTTGGTATGACAGTGATCACGGACCTCAGGAATACATTGTCTCTGTCAAATATTTAGGAGCTATGATAGAAGGCAAGCTCAGCTATAAGTAGCACGTGCAGTATGCTTATGACAAAGCATCCACTGCAAGTGTCGCCCTGACAAGGATGATTCCGAACGTGGGAGGGCCCCGGCATACTTCCAGGTTACTTAAAGCTAGAGTAGTGAGTTCGATCCAACTCTATGCAACTCCAGTTTGGGGAAAGGCATTGCAGGTTACCTTTAACCCTAACAAACTGCGTTCCGTCTACAGAACAACAGCCCTAAGGATGTGCTCGGCATTCAGGACTGTATCAGATGATGCAGCATTCGTCATCTCTGGAATGGAGCCCATTGACATCTTGGCAGATGAGATGACGAATATATACAATGTGAAGTCTATCTCTCCTTTATCGCAGACGAAGAACCCTGAAAGGGAGAAATCTCTAAATAGATGGCAAGACCGTCGGGAACGCTCGGGAAAGGGCCGGTGGACAAGCAGGCTGGAGTGGTTCGAGAGACAGCACGGTGAAATTAATTATAATCTTACCCAGTTTCTCACGGGGATGGAGAATATCGCCAGTATCTGTTCAGCTTTAAACTAGATACCTCACCCGATTGTTCAAACTGCAAGGAAGTCCCAGAGGACGTAGAGGACTGTCCGAGATTTGTGGAAGAAAGAAAGAGCCTAGAGGAGACTCTAGGAGAGGTGCTCGTACTAGAAAAACTGATGCGAAGAATGCAAGTATGTCAGGAAGACTGGGATGCGATCAACTCCAGTGTCACATTTATCTAGAGCAAACTGCGAAAGACAGAGGAGACTAGAAAAACGCGGTTGACCAAGCTAAAGTGAGCTGACTCCGCCTCGTGATGTAGTACCTTATGGTGGTTCCACGGGGTTCGGGGGTAGTCGGAAGTGGTTTTAGTGGGTAAGAATCCCACACGTTGGCGTGTCCAGAAAAGGGTCTTTTGAAGATTTTCACCTCCTCAAAAAAAAGACCGACAGTCGGACAGACAGTAAACCGGTTTTATTAAGGTTTTGTTTTACACAAAACCGTAAAGAAGGTGGGGCGGGGAAGGAAAAAGCAGACGGAGTGGGGTAGGTGACATGCGAGAAAGAGGGGGGGGGGGCGCGCTAGTGAATGGAAGGTTTACAAAATTGGTAGTCGGAGTAATTGCCGGTGTAGAAGACTACTCTACCTGGGGAATCAAACAGGCAGTTTAGTGATTGAGGGGATAAGAGGATCTGGGGAAATAAATGAGTCCGAAGAAGATTACTGTCAACGATCTCGATCTGAATAGCCTTGGAAACAAGAGGATTGGAATGGAATTGACATTTGTCCAGGAAGTTAAGTGCATGACGGGCAAGGAAGGCATCGATATGTGGGATTTGGCAGGACTCGTAAAGGATCAGGTTGAAGATGTGTTTGGAGCGGTTTTCGTCTTTCAAAATGTTGGCGCAGTGGAGAAGGATTCTGTGCTGTTTTAGGCGAAGTCGTTCCATTTAGGATAGGGAGCTATCGGACCAGAAAATAAAGTCGAAAATGCGGACTGGTCACCACTACGAGGTGTGTGACTTCTTTCACAGTAGGGGTAGGATCGTCGTGAATTTTGATATCACTCCACATTTTGGGCGTCATCCTCGTGTTTCCATGAAAGACGATGGCCTCAAATTTGTCGGGATTTAAGGAAGGTTTCCAACGGGTGAAATAATGGTAAAACTCATCTGAATAAAAATTCAGATGAGCTTCACCATGGGAGATATCCTCGATGGAAGTATGGAGGATGAGGTCATCTGTGTATTGAAGGATTCAAATAGGACACGGGGGTGGAGTTGGTTTGGGGATGCCTGCGGTGAACAGGGAGAAAAAAGTTACAGAAAGGACTGAACCCTGAGGAATACCGGCGAGGTAAGTATAGGATGAGAAAAGGTCCTGTTGGATATTGACTATGGATTCACGCCCGTCTAGAAAGCTAAGAATTAGCTTACAGAGGTAGGGATGGAAATTGAGCATCTCGGAAAAATTATACGCGAGTCCGTATTGCTATATGGTGTCGAAAGCTTTCCTTAGGAGAAGGAGACAATCTATGGTGGGTGTCCTCCGATTGATACCTATAGGAATATCAGTTTTGAGGACAATAAGTGCGAGTTCGACCGAGTGTTTAGTTCGGTTGGCAGATTGGAACTCGGGAAGACTGTTGTAGAAATCACAGTACTCGTCGACGGGGGGTTTAATGGTCCGTTCGAAAATTTTGGTGGAGGAAGATAGGATCGAGATAGGCCTGTAGCTATCATGATTACGCGGGTTAAGGCTCTTTGGGGGATGAAGGCAATGCGAGCACTTTTCCAATCTGTGGGGAAGTGGGCGTTGAGGAGACAACGGTTAATGATTGAGGTGCATGGGGTGGAAATGTTGGAAGCGCATTTTTTTTCTAAACTGTGAAAGGGATTTTGTCAAGACCCACTGTGTTTTTGGTTTTGGGAGGTTGCAATCACAGCTTTCACTGTACTTGAGCTGACAAAGTGGATGGGAGAAGCATCATCATGTTCATCGGGATGGATAAGAGTTTGGGAGAAAAGCTTTTGGCTAGAATTAGGGTGATAAAAATTGGTAAGAATTGGAGTTGGTCTGTGAATTCACTCACAACACTTTCGAAGCGTTGATCACGGGGTGCGCTTGAAGGAAGTGATTGGCTAGGATGTTCGCCTTTTCAAGGGTGGAAATATTTTGCGGAAGGATAGTAATTTGTTGGGTCAATTTGCCTAGTTTTCCTGAACTCCCTAAAAGTATCAGAGTTCAGTTTTATGTTGGAGAGGCGTTTGTGGAGGTGAACCAGAATTTAGGATTCCTCAATCCTCAAACAAAATATTTTCGGTTCTGACCAACCAATGGCGCGAAGATTGACGGAATTACGCTCAACATAATTCGTGGCCATGTCATGTTCTGCGAATTAAGTAAGGTCGAAAAACATCCCTCCGTTGAGAGGCAAAAGGTCCTATTCAAAATATTTCCGGTCAGGATTTAAGCTTTTGTTTAAATTCTAACAATCTGGAGAATTAACTCGTCACTCCAAATGGAAGTGCAAAGGACGAATTTCGAAGAATTTACTTTTCTCCGAATTTCATGTATGTGTTCCGCCCTAATCGGCTTACGTTTTCAGGAAGTTCAACATTTGATTCAGACGGGATGACTGAATTGAAGGCATGCACATATCCGTCCCACGTATCGCATACTTAGCAACAGTTCATTCATTCGAGATCGACAGTCATCTTTTATTCAGCAGGAGAATTCGCCGAAGTGGGTGTCCCCTCCCAACCGTCTATCTAATTCCAAATAGCAGAACTCCCATACAATCTAGATCCATAGCTTTAGGTAACGCTTACAATGGAAGGATGTTGGAATCCGTATGAAATCCTTTTTGTTACTCTGTATTCCTAGTGTATAAAGGACTCACAGGTTGATTGAAAAATTGTCTTCTATTCGACGGAATGAAGTGCTACCAGTCTACTGAGAAATGGGCTATTGTCAACACGGTTCATCATCCCCATATGACGGCACCCTTGGACTTCAGATCCATTTGAAACTACCTTGAATCTGTCTCGCTGCTATTCATCTTCCTCTGTACAGCGGAGCATCCTTTGGATCCCACCCTTCGCTCAGAGTCCATATAACAGAGAAATTCAATGGTGGCCTTTCATATGCAAATTTCATTACTTCATAAGTCGTTCGTTAACACGATATGATGTTTTTGGAGGATGTGTTGCGTTTAATTACAACCGTGGAATTTTCACAAACGGCACCGTACTAAATCAGCACCAGAGAAGGACGAGAAGCAGCAAAGCAGGAACGGGAACGTGTAAAAGGAATTTCTCTCGGATTTCCATTAAATTTCCTCTCACTGCGGGGACTACACAAAATGGCAAAGTTCGGATGTGGAGATAAATCACTGTGAATTATTATTGCCCTTTCAGATATTAGGATCCTTACGATTCGTACATCAAGTTGAAAATTCATGCAGAAATTTGCCAAACAGATTCCTTCTCTAAGTATGTGTTGGTGTCAAAAGATGTTAACTGTGTTTCAAACTACTTTGGGAATTCTATCTTTGAAATTATTCACCCCCTGACAGATGTTAATTCAAAACATGATGGAAAATTTATTTCGTAACTACAAAATAGAAGTATGCAGGCGTCAAGGAGAGACAGAAATGAATCTGAGTATCCTTGAATGCTGCTGGAAGTGCAACATAGGATTCCATTTCTTATCGTTAAGGAGCTGGCAAGTGGTTGTCGCTCTTTTCCATTTCTGAAGAATGTTTTCCGTGACGGGTAGTTAATTTCCATGTCCTGGATTTCAGTTGGATAACATTTCAGCGTTATAAATCTGGAAAATAGCATCTAGAATTCAACAACGGCTTTCAACTGTCAGTATTAAAAAATAGGTATGACAGTTGTCCCCTTACAGCATAAATCTTAAAGCGTCGGGGACAGATATTTAGATTTAGATATTTAGTCCTACACCCTTCGTCCATATTATTCTGAAATATAATAACATTAGGCTGAGAAGGAGCTCAAATAGAAGCAATATGTCAAGCTAACCCTCCTGCAACATCTCAAGCATTCCGCTCGAACCGCGGATCATTACAGATTAGTTGCGTTGTCAAGACCAGTTCGAGTGAACACGGCTAAGCAAAAGAGAAAATCCCAATCCTCTTCATGTCGCAGAACTAGTATTATTAGCCCTCAATCCTGGCAATGACCTAAACTTTCAGGAATTTCTTATGCAACTTACCATTATACTGTTTGACCGCAAATCAGAGGAGGGGTCAACATCAACGTGGCCTTTTTTCAACGTAAAAGGGCGTAGGAATTTCCAAGACTTAAAACAATTTGTCCAAAAATAGGCCGATGTTCCGATCTAAGCACGGTTTGCGGGGCGTAAGGCACAAGAGGCTATGGACACTTCTGCATCTAACTTCCGTTGATCTAGACAAGTGTAGGCACATACTGGCGCCAGAAGGGAACCAACAAAGGGCTGCGTTCGTTTAGAGAGGGTACAAGCGCGTGCAAGGCTCGTTTCACACATATACGGTTCCATTCGGTTTAGTTTGTTTTCAGTCGCAACATAGAACAAACCGAACTAAATGAAAACCTTTTAGACATCCACGGTTCCTATTCGACAAACTGACATTTTCACCCAAATAAAACCTGACAACTTTTAACAACTCATCATTAAAATTCAGTCACTGTGAGGTCAAAACCTAAAATGAACCATGCGTGTGTGAAACCTCGGTTGCTTTTTGTTCCCTGCACACGAATTCGCACCGTATTGAAACCTGATTAAACCTGTTCATGTCGTGGGAGTATTCGGTCCTATACGGTTTCAATTAGGTGCGAAATAGAAGAGGAATTGAAACCTAAACACCGTTTCACACTCGCTTAACCTGGGAAATCAGTTTATGCCAGTAGAACCTACATCAAAATTGCCAAGGGTTTGCCAGTCTATGTGTACATAAGTGCTGGTAATGAGCGTGGACGATACAGTTCCTCCGAAAGCTAAAGCTTTGAGACTCCTGTAGGTCGTCCCCAGATGAAAAGTTAAATACTGCATGTCCTCGATCTGTGGGTAAACTGAATCGCCAAAGTCCTGGTTCGATTCTACCTTGAAATATAATGTATAATGGATTTCTAATGATTCTCGTCGCAGATGAGGCCGCGATTGTCAGTCTTGTAGTTAACTTAGTAGTGGTTGTCACTGCAATGTCGAAATTGATGCGAAAAAAATAGTAAGAAGGGTGAGGTCCTGAGAGGAAATGTTTAGTTTGACATTAGCGGGCAAGAAGATAAGGGCAGTCGTAAGCACGATTTGCAGAAAGAAGAGAACAAGCAAAGTGGGGGTCGGTGGATATAAGATCATCCCAAAGCTGACTAGCAAATACCGGGAGGTCACTCTTGCTGAGTGCCTATTGGTCCTATTGCAGCCGAAAATTACTTATAACTGAAGCGAATAAACTGGTATTGCTGTATCTGTCGACGGTAAGAAAAACTTGAGTCATCTCCTGACGAAACAGGAGTTTGGCGACGCTTCCAAGACAACATCAAACGGGGAACTGACCTGCATAGGAATGCTTGGTATCATGTTATTACTGGCAGCGCAGATGGGAGTCCCTGAAGACTCGTTGAATCCACACTCGCCCCTTGGCCGTCGAGATTCGTCACGGAACTTGGACAGGAATACGGATGTTCCCCCGGATCGACACGAATGCTGCCGTTGCAAAAGACGAACATAGAAAGTAACAAACTGAAAGAACGCTTTTTTCAATGGGAGAACGCATAAATGAACTCAATAAGTTCACCAAGGAGAGGCGGAAAATTCATGAAAATATCAGGGCTCTGAGATAAGACATCAAGTTGTCCTATATTAGATCAGCAGAGGAGAAAAACGTCCAAGCGTGATGTGGGTCATGTGGGAAAGTCATGATAGAAACGCAGATGATACATCCTCAAAATAAGATAGGTGAGAACGCAGGCAAACAGACTAAAGATGGAATATGTGAACCCCTTGGTACCCAGCAAGCTTATAAAAAGAAAGAAAGCTGAGCCGACGAAAGTTCCGGATAGTTTTCAATTACCACCGTAACTTTAACAAAAAGGAGAGGAATCGACAGTTTGTTAACACGAGCAATAGACAAAGATAGACAGCAAAAAGCGGCAAAAGGAGAAGAGGAAGATTCGTCCGGAAATAATCACATTGACATCATTTGCAGAATCAAAGCCGATCCCGAATTGACAGACCTGGACGTTAGTGTAAGACGTATCAGGCTTATGCAAAAGAGGGATCTGATGTTTGGAGCTAGGTAAATTCAGCGAAAAGGTAACGGATAGTTTTCGCGGTCAATTGGAAAACATGCCAGGTGTAATCGGCAACATTAGCGCAATATGGGGAGATGCTGGACTGCCTGGTGTTGGCCGCTAGAGACCACAGCCCCAGAATTATTGCTAGCGATTTTAATGTATGGGCCTTAGACTGGGTAAGACGGATGACGAGCACCAGGAGCCAAATCCTGCTGACACCTCCGCGGAGCTGAACATCGTTCTCTCCAACGTTGGATGCGTGCCCACCTTCCGAGGTAGAGGGATAGGCTCAATCGTTGATCTAACTTACCTCCCGTTACACTCGGCTCGTCCAACAAGGTCTGGATACTTTGGGTTCCAGGGCATGCTGGGTTGGAAGACAACAAGGCAGCGGACGAACTAGCCAAGAAGGGAGCAGGGACGCCTTTACACGGGCTAGAACCTTTCTGTGGAATCGGAAAGGGTTTCATGGCTATGAATCTAAGAAATGAAGAGGAAGGGTTGAGGGAACTATACTGGGTGGGCCTACCAGGGATGGAGCATTCCAGGGTGCTTATTGGGGGATATGAACCCATACGCACAAAGGATTGCGTAAAGCTCACCAAAAAGAACCTCCGAATCATAGTGGGAATTCTCACTGGTCATTGTCGGCTGAACTATCACCTAGGGAAACTAGAAATATCTACGGACACTGCCTGCAGGTTTTGTGAGGAGGAGGACGAAACCTCTATACACGTCCTGGGACGGTGTCCGGCACTTGTGCACAGTAGGTCGAGACATCTGGGAGAACACTATACCAGATGCAAAACTGAAAGATCTGGAAGTAGGGAACATACTAAAGTTCCTAACGGTTATAGGCCTATTTGAGATACTATGATCAATAGGTACACTATAACCAGTAAAAGGGGCACAATAGTTCTTCAAGGACGCGGTGCGACTTTCCCTTAACAGAATAATAATAATATCTCTCGTTAGCGAGCGGGATGATCTGGTGGATGAATGAACACTACACTCATAGTGACAACAAGGCTATCTTTCTCGACATAAAAAACGATGGAGGCAACAGTCGCACATTCGACTGTCGGCGAGTCAGCTATGTCAGCGGACAACTGAGGCATGCGAGTTTACAATACCGCAGCGGCATTTCCACCACAATAGGAAACCAAACTACCGCTCGAACCAGGAAATTTCGCTTTTGAAATTATCGTGTCTTCGAGCGAGGGGGTTTTGCCAAAGGACAAGAGGGAAGCCGGAACTTCAGCAAATGGTAGCGAAGTACCCTTATGAGAAAGTAAGCGGAAGAGCTACAGGCAGCCGCTCCTTAAGACAAATACAAACTTGTGGGGCTGTTCCTGTGAGTGTTGTTCAAAATAATCACAATTCTCTTCCCACAACAAGAAGAAAGTGCATATCAGCCAACGGTTCAATATGACGTCTTCGCGATCCCCAGGATGACCGAGGAGGACCTACGTGGGATCTGTGGATGAATTGGGGATAATAAGACTCCGAACAAAGTCCTGAAGTTGGCTACTAAAATCACGCCCCTGTGATTCATAACGACTTTTGCATTGTGCATAGTGGAAGGAGTGTTTTCCGCCCAGCGGGAAAGATAGAGGTTGATTCTGATACCGAAGCCCCAAAAAATATGAGAATCATGTTGGAGAGTGTAATACGCAACAGGCTGCTATTATTCGTCGAGCAGTATGACCTTCAGAGAGTGCGGTCTACGGTCGATGCAACTGCATCGGTCGTGGATCTGGCTCGGGAGGCATCGGCCTGTTGTAAGTGCTACGCGGTGCTGACACTGAATGTCAAGAATGCTTTCAAATTAGTCAACTAACTAAACTGGATGCCCCGGTTACTTCAGTCGAATCAGCGATAGCTATCTCTTGGAAAGACTTCTTTGGTAGAAAACGAATGACGGACCGAGAGAGTACGGTGTGACAATAGGTGTTCCTCAAGACTCCGTACTGGGTCCCCCACTGTGGCACACAATGTATGGCGGAGTGTTTACCTTCGAGTATCAAAGGAGTTAACGTTGTTTGGTTTGCAGATGACTTGGCGCTGGTAGTAGTTGTGAAGCACCCCGTGGACGTGGAACCGTTTGGAAGTGAAACGATTCATGCCATCAAAGCATGGTTTCAAATGGTTAAACTGGACCTGGCGAAGGACAAAACAGAGGTGGTCCTTATTATCGATGTCAATTTCAGGTTGGTAATGAGAAGATGCTTAAAAATGTATCATTAGACACCTGGGGGTAATGATTGATACCAAATTGAGCTAAAGGGGCACCTGGACTACGCGCGAGAAAAGACAGCAAGGATAATGCCTAATATAAGAGGGCCAAAATCTAGTCGCTGGTTGGTTATCGCAGGGTTGGTGGATTCCATCCTACTAAACGCAGCTACTGTCTCGTTGGGAGCACTAGACAATTCGGTGAACCAGAGGAAGGTGAGTTCCCAGAATCTCCACACTGTCCCGAATCGCCGCTATACTCGAGGATCCACAGCATGTTATGTCCCATTGTCCGAGATTGGTCATTGAAAGAGCGTTGCAGATAATAGCTGCGTCGATCTGGATTGGATAATTCTCCAAATCGTCCTAAAGATAATGACCGCTGCGCTGCAAATAATTGGGGAAAACTTATTGAATTCGTGGACCTCCGCGCAAAACCGGGATGTCTGCAGTTCCTTATTAAGGCAGGCCTAGACCGAATACCGGTTGTTGCGCCGTTGATGATGATGATGATGAATCGAGAGTTACCTCTCGGAGAGACTTCTTTAATAGGAGGTGGATGACGAACCGAAAAAATATATTGTGCCAGCAGGTGTTCCCCAAGGCTCTGTACTGATTCCCCCACTGTGCAATATAATGTATGACGAACTGTTTAGCCTTCGAATGTCAAAAAAGGTAACGTGGATTGGGTAGGGGACGACTTGGGGGTGGTAGTCAATGTGAAGCACCCCAACGACGTGGAACCGTTTAGAAATGAAATCAAGAGGTGGTGGTTGGTATCGATGTCACAATCCAGGTTGGTAATCACGAGTTGTTTGAAAATGTATTATTAGATTGATTGATGCCAAATTGAGCGTCCAGGGGCACCAGGACTACGCGCGAGAAAAGGCAGCAAAGGCTAGTTCATCTCTTCTGAGGATAATGCCTGATATAAGAGGGCCAAAATTTAGTCGCTGGTTGCTTGTCACAGGTGGTGAAATCCATCCTGGTATACGCGGCTGAGTGGAAGCACTGAACAACTCGGTGAATCAGGCTTCAGATTGGATGAATCCCCAGACTATCCCGAATCGCCGCTATACTCGAGGATCCACAGCATGTTATATCCCATTGTCCGAGATTGGTCATTGAAAGAGTGAAAAAGGACGATACAAACAGCGTTGCAGATAGTAGCTCCGTCGATTTGGATTGTATAATTCTCCAAATCGTCCCAAGGGTAATGCCCTGCAAATAACTGGGGAAATATTATTCCTGTAATTATAAAAATTGAAGACCAGCTCAAGGAAGAAAGAACAAGAAAAGCTCAAAGAGGACGAATTATGAAGGCCAAGTCTGATATAGCTGGGGTTATGCCAACTGGCATGAGCACATAACCTCTCACTCTCAGAGGAGGCTATCACCTTCCATATTAACAGTTTCATGACAACTATGCCGTGCAGAGTGCTAAATAATTAATCAGACTCCGAAAAAGGAGAATGGATGGAATATACACCCATAAAGATATCTCTCCCCAACTACTAATTGACGATACCCTTCCTACTAAGTGGCAAATAATAGTCAAGGAGGCAATTAAATTCAAATCGAGCTGCCAAGAACTTCTGCAATTTACCTCTCCTTCCCCACGTAGAAGCAACAATTCAGCTAATCATATTGTCCTTTTACGCATCGAGACTAAATCATACCGTCGGCAATCTAGGGATTAATTAATTTAACTCCAAATGACAGAAAGTAGCCGAACAGCCATTCGAGGCTTAACAACTTAAATTGCTGCCGTTTTTGTATTTGTTGTTGTCTATATCCTTGAAACGACAGAATTCATTAAAAGTCGTTTGGAATTAGTCAGAAATGAGTGAGGACTTGACGTTGGAGCCCAAGTAGAATGTACAATTTTATTTCAACAAATTGCCCGTGGACGATTGCAATAATTATAAATTGCCAAAGTAGATGATTTGGGAAGGAATAAAAGGAGCTTAGAGGGAATGATAGGAACTTGGAATTTGTCATTAATTCAACTTTGAAGCCAGCTTTGCAGGTTGTAATAAAATTTGTTTGCTAAGCGGAATGAACATCGTGTTTGTGTGTTTACATACCCCTGCTGGCGATAGGAATCCAGCTTTATATCGTTCGCATAAAAACTTTCGATTTAATTGTCCTTGCAACGACATTTCAGAAGGTTAAGATTTTCCATTTTTGCAAGGAGTTACGTCCTGGATATTGCTCCTCTACGGCATGTGTACGCACATTCCGCCCAGAGTGAAGGGAGTGTACCACGCAGCGGGTGGGGTAACCTACTTCCTGTCCATGTGCTTCAAATACTTCAGAAATGTTTGAATGGCTGCTCTAATAAGGTCACAAATTAATGAAACTGTGCCGTAATTGTCCTTGCGTCCTTGCTACAGCCTTGGCATGACGAACGAAAAGCACCCCCAACTGTGCTCTTTTCACAGAACAACAAATTTTTCATTAATTATTTCCATCATGATGAAAACCACTTTTTTCGCACATGTTCAATTTCCGCTCGAATCTCAATTAATTCTGTATTCATACATATTTCATGGCAACAATATCATTTCTAATTCAAAGGAACATAATTTGCCGCCGTGTACACCGCCACGAACAAGCTCTCCTATTGCTTCAACGTAGACACTAAAACGCTGGAATCCAATTACACTAAAATAAAACGGGGAAAATACGGAACACAACGAATGGAAAAAGGGCTAAAGGATAACATCTTCATGTCGTTAGATGCACCCCTCGCCATCGTCCTCGACTTGAATTCCCGCTGCTGATATATGATAACAACTTTCGCTGCCTGAAGGCGGGAAATCTGTAATGTGTATAACGGAGAGAAAATCGTACAAGGATCATCATAATCTCCATTGTCTTTGTTAAAAGATGATATTGCTGGGATAATGTGCCGGTAAGTGAATATTCTGGGATGTGTGTCAATATCCTGCATACAGCAAGGGAAATCAATAGACGGAATGGATGGAAAGAAGGATAATGTATTTCCTTATCACTGAATGGCAGCGGGAACTATCGTAACAACCGATGCTTACAGGCAGTCTGTGGGGATTTACTGCATAGTTGATATAGTACACTTGCTTCACAAGAGGAGTTTCTGCGTCCTTATATTGCAGTTCAATGATTGGTAGGAAGCGTGTTAGTGCTTACTTTTATTGTCACACCAAATCAATTTCGAAAATAAGCCATTAATGCGATTGTAGAATGGTGTTAAATGAAGTTCCCTGGAAGTCAACCTATCGGTCTCCGTCATGCGAGCTGTGCCCAGTGGACAGTTTGCAATTGAGGTTAACTGAAGACGGAGCCTCACTGATAGTTGCTTGCCTCACCGAGTAAGCTAGACCTTACCGTGCTACGTCGCGAGTACAATGGGCCAACACGGCCTGAGTGCTCAGAAGCTGTAGCTTCTCCCCCACCATACACATACCGTGCTACGGGGATCTATGGCGCTGCGGAACTCCTAACCCCCGTACTCATGGGAATCAAATGAGTGCCGAAACTAAAATAAAACAGACTAAGGATAAGCAAGCGGGACCCTATACCGCACACAAACTGGTCCATCAAGAAGAGGCTCATTTCCGTAACCAGGCGGTTACACCTATGAAGGGACAAGTTGAAAAGTTTGGCAGTGGAGCCAACTTCAACACCCACCCACTGAAAAGAATGCCACCTACTACAGTCCTTAATCAGAAGACAAGGATCAGCAAAAGTACGTCTGAGGTCAGCATATCAGACGTCAACCAGGAGATACCCTTCAGTATTATCATATATACACCCTGTTCACCTAACACTGGAATACATTTATGGATATGAATATATAGATAAACCTAAGCCTTTAACAGCAGAATCACCTAAACCTTCAACAGTGGAAGAGGGAGGCAGCGGAAATAAGCCCACAAAAGGGGGATGCTCCCATAAAATCCAAACTGAGGAAATATATTTCAGAAGACTTATGGGGTGGTAAACCCACCGACACCCCTGGAGGAATCGTAGAGGTCATAGCAATCAAAATGGAGGAGGATCGAGAAGGGAAATGGACCTAGTGCCTATTAAGGAGGAGAAGCTGGGCGGCCAAGCCCTGGACCTTCTAGGGCTGAAGGCGGAAAGCGAGACACAGGGTGATGCAATATTGAAGGCAATGGATGACACACCGACAGAGGAGAAGAGCTCGAAGCATTGTATTTGCAGCAATCTCAAGGGCGATTTCAAAGGACAATATTGTAATATTGCTAGCCCAGGAGCATACCGGATTCAAGCTTAAGATCTGCAAGGTTGAGATATGCAGGTAATTTGAAATTTCTCGTTTGAAAAATCAAGAACTTTGTGCAATCGAGGGCGGGAGGTCGGGAGGGAGTCCTCGTATAGGGTTACTTGCCAGGAGACCGCTAAATTGCAGCGAGAGAAAGACTATAGCAGCGACAAAAATCGAAACGATAATCTAGAAATATTGAACACACCAACATCCGTGACCAACACCAGGAAGAATTACTAAACAGAACCCTAGGGAATACTTTCACGGATAGAATTGAAGTGCCGGATAAATATAATAAGACTAAGAAGGCATCATCATCATCATCAACGGCGCAACAATCGGTATCCAGTCTAGGCCTGCCTTAATAAAGAACTTCAGACATCCCGGTTTTGCGCCGAGGTTCACCAATTCGATATCCCTAAAAGCTGTCTGAAGGCACCTCTGAATTAAAAAGAATAAAAGCATAATAAAGAATCCCAGAAGAAAAAATTGCGAAACCTACATAGGGTGCGTGAACGACAGCATGGCTCATCATTGGTGGAAGACCTCAACAGTGAAGCAGTGTGGAACAGGAACCTAGCCAGAATGAGAACGGAGATTTGAAACAACTTCACCCAGGCAAAATAAACCAATAAAAGAAAGGGCGCTGCAAGAGTCGACGGGAGGCTTGGAGTGGAAGGCTTCGCTCTGGTCTCCGCTGAGTCATTGTCCGCGTGGCTGGAGCGGAGTTCCGCTCCGGTATTCCGCCTCTGCCTCGCTCGCTAGCTTACATGTTTCAGGAAGGCAAAATCGCGGGAAGCACGATCCTCCTCCAGTGGCAGTGGTTTCAGTCAGTGGCCCCCATTTTGCGACGCAATCCGGCGGCGTGGTTCCGCCAATTAAAGGCAAAATTTGCGCGGGCGTCACAACAGACGCCACGCATTTTAACCACGCTTTTATCGGTCTCAACGAGGAGACCATTGGGTTAGCCACGGACGTATTGTAGGATAACAGGTTGAAAGAACAGCTCATAAGCCGGATGTCAATGAGTGAGGAAGCAAAGGTGAATCACTTGCTGAACGAGCTGACACTGGGCTACGTAGCTTCAGCCAGCTGCTTCACGAAATGAGGCAGCTAGATGGTGATAAGGTGGGCTTAGAGCTATTGAAGTCCCTCCGGTTGAAGCGGGTCCCGGTGAACACCTGTGCCATCTTGGTCTGCGCGAACTCGGGGTCACTGGAGGTGCTGTCCGCCACAGCGTGAAATAGAAGATTTCAAAATAATGATGAGGAGATTCGCAGACGCAGTTTCGAGGGTTGCGGCGGTTGTAGGTACCTTGCGTTCGGGAGGTGGATCTCAATCGCAGCCACGGCCGAGGTTTGCTTCCCGAAAAAGGCGTTCGGATAGTCGCACACCGTGGTATCACTCGACTAAGCTCAAACGACTAAATGCACCACTGGATGCAATTTCAATGCAAAAAAAAACTAGGCACGTTTTGTGCTTCAGCGACGGCCACCCGAAACGCAGTACCACGTCGCCTTACAATTCTCGACCCTCTGAGCAAACGTTGCTTTCGGTTTCAAACACGTTTCTCCCGCAGAATTTGCGACTGGCTGCCGCAAACTCCTCTCCCATCCGCACTTTCGGCTACAGGCAGGTGGACGCGAATCTCGGACTGCGCCGAACGTTTTCGTGGCGATTTGTTTTGCTAACATTAGAACCCCTATTTTAGGTGCACACTTCCTGTATCATCACGGACCTACAAAACAAAGCCTTAATTGAGAGCGAACGACGCTCTTTCCATTGTGTCCGTTGACATTGCCGACCACCGCATACGCGCCCGTTAAGCACGAGGCGCAGCACCGCATCAACTCTACTAGCTCCCCGATCTTCTCAAAGGTGCATCTTCTATCACCCCAGAAGCTAATTGTTGCCAGGAAAAAATTTGATGATCTCAGGAAACAGGGTATTTGCAAACCTTTCAATACCTGTTTGTCATCTCCACTCCATTTGATCTCTAAGCCAAACGGGGAATGAAGGCCTTGTGGATATTATAGGCATCAGAATGCTCAGACAATTCCCTGCCGGTACCCTATTCCATTCATCCATCACTGACAAACTGCCGTATTTTCATCCCTGTTGCGCCCGAGGACATACCGAAAACGGCTATTTGCACTCCTTTCGGAATGTTCGAGTTTACCAGAATAACACTCCGCTTGTGCAACGCTGCGCAGACGTTTCAGAGGTTCATCCGGTCTGCCTTCGAAACTTAAACTTCTGTTTCGTCTACATGGATGATGGTTTGGTCACCTCTTTTTGCGAATCTGAACATTTGGACCATATGAAGTGCATTTTTCAACGTCTCCTTTACGACAGGTTCGTTCTAAACGTTGAAAAATGCAAACTCCTATAGAAGTAAATGACATTTTTCGGCCACATGATCAGCCCTGAGGGAATTCAGCCGGACCCAGACAAGGTTGAAGCGATAAAAAACTTTCCACCTGTCAAGGAAGGATCTGTGAAAGTGCTTGCGCATGTTAAACTTCTATTGTCGTTTCTTGCCCAGCGATCCTAAATGCTTACTTGTCTGGGTCCAAAATCAAAGACTCCCGCGAGGTTGCATGGTCTACTGAGGCCGTCCAGGCGTTTGAAACAGCCAAACAAGCGATGGTCGATGCTACACTACTGGCATTTCCTCAGTTAGATGTACCACTGGCTGGTCAATGCCTCAGACATAGCGGTAAACGCCGCTCTACTCCAACGATAAAACCTGGTAATCGTTGAGCTTCTCTTCGAAACAACTCAACGATCGTTAGCTACTCTTCATTAAATACTTCCGTTTCTCCTTCAGGGTAGGCTGTTCACCGTATTCACCGACCATAACCCCTTACGTTCGCGCCTAAACAAAAGCCCGACAAAGCGTGTCCCCACCAACTTCGGCAACTGAGCTTCATCAGCCAGTTTTTTTCCGACATCTAATGTCCCCGCCGCAGTCGATTATACGACAATCGCCGAAGCGCAAAAAGATGATGCAGAGCAAACTTCAAACACAAGTTCAAGGAGTTTCCAATCTTCTACTCAAACTCCTATTTACTCAGCGAGACCTCCGACAAAGAACCTAGGCCAAACTTTCTGAACAATTTTCACAAGGAAATATTTCACGTAGTACACCATCTGGCGCACCCAAACATCAGAACGACGAACCGGTTAGTCACTTGAAAATACTTCTGATAGGCGTATTCCCTCGGTCGACCAAGCACTTCCACACCATCCATCTCGACATTATTGGCCCTTTGCGAGATTCGCACGGATACAAGTATCGCTGCCTCTCAATCATCAACAGGTTTACGCGGTGGCCTGAAGCAACACCTCTGACTGACATTACAGCACAATCATGTACCGAGGCCCTCCATCGAGAATGGATGCCGTACTTTCGTGTACCAGCAGTGATCATCACGGACCAAGGAATGGAGTTTGAGTCTACTCTTTTATCGGAGTTAGGCAAGCTCTTTGGTTTCAAATGTCACAGGACCATTGCATACCAGCCGCAGTCCAATGGGATGCTGGAACGTTAGCATTGGACACTAGAGGCCACTTTGATAGCTCGTGACGATCCGTCGTGGTCGCAGTTCCTTGCCTCTCGCGCAGCTCACCGAGAGGAATTCACGGCCAGCCCCGCGGAGTTGGTGTACGGGGTGAATTTGCGACTCCCTGCCGACTCTGTACTGGATATCAGAGCAGGATTGAGCAACTCTAGTACGCTGCACCTGCTCGGGGGCGAGGTTTCGAGACTGCGGCCGACTCCACCTTTCCGACACATGACGCCGGAGGTCGAAACCCCAAGGGATCTCAGATATACTCACAGGATCTCATTCAGGTGGACGCTCGTCGGAGGCCGCTGCACCCATCATACAAGGGCCCTTTACGGCCCTGGAGCGGCCGGAGCACTCCTTCAAGCTCGACTTTCGGGGCGGGCCCAAAAGGGTTTGCTTGTCGAGGCTGAAGGCCTTCACCGAACCGGCGGACGCTCTTAAAAACGCCGCGAAGCGTCAAGTTCGCCCGGTAAATCCATTGGCGAGATCACGTCCCGGATTCCTCCCCTGAACTCCGCGGTTTTAGCTGGGGACTGCATTGCCATGGTGAATTCGCCTCCATCGATGCACTGTACTGCCGCCGCCACAGCTAGCGGCCTGGTACCAGGCCGTTTCCAAAGTTTTTTTAAAACGCAGTGCGACGTCCCTAGAAGATATGATTATTCTAATATTTGCTGCTTTTTTGAAATTTCTAATGTAATATCCTTCCTTCTTCCCCTTGCTGTGGTACCATTTTTAATCAATATAAATCCTTTTAGTGCTAATTTCCAATCAATTTAAAGTTACCATGTTATAGCACACCTTCAAGGTAGATAAATCTGCATCAACTTCAAACCTCTAGACTTTCGCAATCATTCAACTCTACGCAGATAAACATCGCGCAGGAAACAACCTCACAGTCCCATCTTAATTGCGAATGAAAAGGGTTTCGCACCAGCCCGAAGCAATTCACCAATATTCCAAGATGCTTTTGATCCCTTCCAATAGAATCATCACTCTTCTAATTAACCCGAGAGCATATTGAAGCAATTTACCTTAATTTCCGTCGATATAACCTATCCCTTGTCGCCATTTATTCTCCCACATAAAATCACATCGCAAGGAGCCATTAGAAAATGACGAAATATTATAACTTCCAATGGGAGCCATAGCAGTAACGAGACCTTGACTGCACCCCATATTATTCAAAGTGTCTAATAAACCTGATTAGAACGGGATTATAATCGATGAAATTGTTAGAGCCAATGAATGGGTGCACCGGCTGTGAGGAAAGATGATATTTATCTGTCGGAAATCCATTAAAGGATGCCTACAGATATAGCAGGATTAGATGGTTTCGTCGTTACAGATTTTCAGTGCTAGAAAGGAGTTAAAGCTGCTGGGTATCTCCTGATTTAATTAGCCTTTTAGGACAGATGCAGAAATAAGGATATTGAAAATAAATCTGGGTCACATGTTCAAACGGTCGTATCTATCACAATGAAAAGGGACCTCTTCCAAACCATGCACTATAAAAGGAGAAAAATAACTATCATCTGACCTTGGGAGGCACCTAAACAGCACGAGCCACCTGTTGCCCTGAAAATCAATTTCTGAATTTCCCTATCAAGTGACTCCCCAATTGCTTCCTTTATCAACGCCCATTCCATGGAAAATCATGTATCACCAATAATGTGCCTCATTTATTACACATATCAACATCTAAACATTGGCGACTTTTAACACATCACCATTACGCATCAGAAAAAACCCGATTAATATGCCTTGGACGAGAGCCGATCCGACGACGATAGGACTGTGAATCCTGACAGGGTTAATAGTTCGCCACACGTTGTTTGCTCTGACCGAAACCTAGAAAAGGAACCTTCCTGGTACTAAAAATAGAAAGGGTGTGTGGGCTGTTGTTGAAATTTATTGTTGTTCTGACCTAGGAGGTGGAATATATTGTATTTTTGTTTAGTCCTTTTTGCAGGGTGACATGGAAGGATGCCTGCTTTGTAAGGTTTGAGGTGGAGCTTTTATGACGGAAATAGCAAAGCAACAAGAGTTTTTGAATTGTAACCTTTGTCAAGTGAAGCATTTGACTTCAGTTTGTTGTGTTTCCCAAGGATCTTGGAAGGAGCGACAATTCAAAACACTGAAAAAAATCCATTTGCATGAGTTGTGCGCTATATTACAATGTTTCATTGCTTTGAGGAGATTATTGATGGAAAGCTCCCATTTCTAAAAAAGGACCAGCGAGGGCAGGCGATGTCAACTCAATTAGCTTAAAAATCTGTGGATAAAAGTAATGGCTCTCGCTGGGAATTCATAGGGCTGCATATTGTTTTGAAGTCCTTATATTTTCCGTGTTCATTGTGGGCAATAACTCAGAGTATATTGACCTTTTCGTGTCTTACCAAATAGAATTAAGATGTTTATACTGGTATGAGCAGCATGCACTTTCTTTGTTGGTTCGAACAGACAAGGTAAAGTTGCTGGATGACAACGTCCTTGTTATTACCGAACCCAGTTGGTAGTACCGGTGGAGAACTATCGTGAGCGGCGACAACGACGACGACCCAGCATGGCATTGATTTATGATTTTGCAAACGATTTGGAATAGGTTGCACATGAGCTGACAGCTGTGGCATTCTGTTCCCTTAGTACACGTGAATGACATCTCGTGAAAACGGCTTTCAAGTTGATGTTACAGCTGCCTCCGTCCCGATAACAACCTTGGCAGGGCTACAAGTACGTTCAAAGCTACGACACCATTAAGTTGGCAGTGCAGGTTCAATTGAGCTGGACTCCTAACTAACGCCTGATCCCGGCTCTCTGCTAGTCCACAAAACAGTGCTCTCAGCGCACCAGAGGGGAATAAACTATCTACAAGAAGAGGCGGAGGAAAAACAGCGCAGTTCTGCCAATGAGGGCGCAGTAAAAAGAATTCCACGAGATGGTAACCAAGTGAACCAAGTAGCGTCTAATAAAAGGAGAAAATTCGGCAACAATAACCTAAGTTGAATAGCATAGCAACTGTAGCAAAGTCGAAGACTACGACGGCAACATCAGCGCCAAATAAAAAGAGAAGGGGCAAACCATGGTCAGAGGCCATTCTCATCAAACCAAACAAAGGGATATCTTTCGCGAAAGTACTTCGAGAAGTCCACAACAACGCCAAACCAAAGGGCTGTGGGGTAGAAATTAAATCTATCCGGCGAACTCGAACCGACGATATACCTGTCCAGCTTGGGTGAAAGGTGAAGGTGGTTTCCAGCCTAAAATCCATGTGCACACTTGGAATAAGAGCTATAGAGTGCCTTACTAATATGGAAAAAGTGAAGGAAGCGATATGAGCAATCTTAAGGTGGTAGTTACGTCTCTCAGTCTCCAGAAGAATAAAAGTGGCTATTGTTTCTGAGAAGACAAGCCAACTTCTCCAGTGCGGGAAAAATCGGGCGGACTATTTGCAGAATAAGATGAAGGACAGTTCCAACCCGCTGTTTTAAGTGCTGGGCATAAGAACATATAGCAGGGGCTTGCAGTAGGCAGGACAGAAGCACTTCGTGCTACAAGTGTGGCGAACCCGGGGGCAAAGTGAAGACTTGGGAGTCGGTAAGGTGATGTTTCTCCTGCAAGGACCGCAGTCTGCACAAACAAAATGTTGCTCATGTTTTCGGTGTTGGGCGCTGCCATGTCTTTGAAGAAGAGTTGCAGAAAGCGAGGAGTCAAGCACCATGTATAGGAGGGCAACTGTTCACGACCTGATGAGGCAAATGATGTAAAAAAGACGAGCTGACTTTTTCACTTCTCAGCGAACACTACCCAGATAAAAGCTCACCATCGTGGTATGTCGACATATCTGGCACTGTGGCCGTCTGGATCAGAGATAGGGTTAGGCGAGTATTAGCCCATGGTGGAGGAAGTGTCTTCGTTTGGGTTCGTTGTGCGGAAGTGATGCTATTCAGTGTAAGCTTCTCGGAATAGGCTCGCCGCCTTGGATGACGAAAGGCAGGGACAATTCTAGTCAGAGGAGACTTTAATGGATAAGGCATGATTCAACCAGATTTTCGATACACACAGATTTTGTAGATGGCCGACAGGGGACATTCCAACCACCTGGTTGCGAGGGCACTATCCCTGACATAAATTTTGCCGCTGCAACGATGGAAGATACTGGACGATTTCACGGCCAGTGATTGTCAGTACATTTCCTTCGAAGTGACAAACAACTTTTCCCAATATTCTGACGTCCGGCAAACACCTACCGGATGGAATATCGGGAAAACCGATGCTGCAAAATTTGTCAAACCTCTCTGAAGGGGGGTAAATGAGCGACAAGACCCCGGCGCAGACAGAAAAATTGCAACTGAATCGCTAGTTGATTTGACAATGAGCCTTCTGACGGTTGTTTGTAATACATCGGCTCCCAAAAAGAAATTGCGTACCAAGAAATTTCCTGTGTACTAGTGGATGGCTGAAATTGCGAGTCTACGAAGAAACTACCTCAGAATTCGGCGGATTGCTCAGCGAAACCAAGACGAGGTGACGCTTAGATTCACAGAGTTCAAGAGTGGAGAAAAGGAACTCCGCCACGAACTTAACAGGTAGATAGCAGGCTGCCCCGGGGCTTCGAGTATAAGCTGGTTACCAAAAAAACTCAGTTCCCATCGGTCACCCTGTTCTATAAAAGCAGTGAAGATGTGAATTATGCAGGCCCTTTTTCCTGTCCACTCCATCCGAACTGACGCTGTCGATGAAGGAGTGACTACTGAAGAACGCGTACGCTTCACTGCAAAGGAACCAGATGAGGTGGTCCGGTTCATAAAGGGAATAAAGCACGAAGGCCGGATGGTATTCCCAGCAAAGTGTTGAATGAACAGAAAAAAATGGTGGAGAACCTAAAGTTCTAGCTATAGCTCAGCTTAGGCCAAAGGCCTTAGTGTATTGTAGAACATGCATTGCTGTATCAGCTCACATGAAGTAATGTAGCAGGTTCATGACAATCACTTGGGGGACCAGATGTCTTTTGAGCGGTACAAGAAAAACTGAAAAGCTGTCATTTAAGGCACACCTGCTATAATCGACAAGGTGACGTCGGGTTGTCGGGTATACTTCAAATACTTTATTTATAGGGTCAAGTCGCGTGACTTGCTCTCTGATTGCTTTAGGTGCCTGGGGTTGAATCACCGTGCTAAGGAACATGTCTGCGCTCTTTGCTCAAACAATAGGCACCTGGACTCGTCCTGCAGCAACGGAGTACACTACCCGAACTGCTCGTTCCGAGGATTACTGGCTGGATATATTCTTAGGTCTGTTTGGTTACTGTGTTCTTTTACTTTACAAGGTGCCACCCTTATCAATGTGACGTGGAATTGCGCTGTGCTGGATAGGGCTGGTTTGAATACTAAGCCTGCGCTCAGTATAAATCAGTACCGCTGTGTTAGTAACGAATTTTGATCTCTAAACCAATCGATGCCCAAAGAGTAGTCCTCTTTGGAAGATTATGACCACACGGCAGGTAGTCACGCTAAAACCCCCAGAATGTGCATGACCGATTGAAACCAAAAATCCGTCTCAACAGTGTTGTTGCATATTTTCGTTCTCCATTAACAAATTTAAGACCACAGTTTCAGCCACCGTCTTTGGGATCATAAAGGCATAATTTTGACTAAATTTCTGACTCAGAATTGATGGACCCAGGAAGATACTTTTAGACTCTACAAAATTGAAAAGGGCGGTTCGGAATAAACTGAAGGACATGCTGAAAAAGGGAGTCTGCCTGCTGACTCTTTTGGATAGGACCCTTCAAACCATCCCACCCATTCGAATTGACACGTTTAAATTACCATTTGCTTACTAAGGTACAAATATGGAAAAAAAGATTTCCAGTGAAAGAAGAAATGAGTGGGGGGGGAGTAGGCGAAGGAAGGGACTGGGAATTTTTCCGAAGAGGCGTCAAAGAACTGATCCCTCGTCTCACTACCTGCACTGAAATGAATAGCGGCTATTTTAAAAATAATTTTTTTTCATCATCATCAACGGCGCAAAAACCGGTATCCGATTTAGGCCTCCCTTAATAAGGAACTCCGGACATCCCGGTTCTACGCCGAGGTCCACCAATTCGATATCCCTAAAAGCT